>NC_140987.1:339616355-339861758 GCF_052327205.1 Somniosus microcephalus
CCGTGGTGGTGCGTTCATGCACCATTGCCTCCACAAAGGCACTGCTCATGTTAGAGTGGACTCCTCCATCCTCTCCACACTCGCAGTAACCCTGGAGACAAAACCTGCCAGAGACTCCTGCACTTGTTCCTGTAGTTCCAGCACCGCTCTCTTTCTGGATGGACCTGGAGGCACAGGGTCCACATGCAGCTGAGCAGAGCTGGGAGCGCACTGCGACCTCTGACAAGGACTCGCCACTGCTCTCCCTGTCTCCACCATCTGCTGATGCTCACTTGTGAGCTGTGATGCACCAGGTGACAACACTACTCTATGTCGCGAAGGTTCCACCAAGGTGTGCGTATCTGCGCTGGTGCTGGGTGCATTTAATTCTGCTAACGCTGCGCCCTCAGAAGTTGCAGCTTCCTCTGAGGTGTCTTCCGGCTCAGGCTCTTCCTCCTGGACAGTGGAGGGGCTGTCGATGGTCCTGTGGGGGAGTAAAGGCATGAGTTAGACATGTGATATTAATGTAGCATGCACATGGAATTGTGCAGATGATGTCAATCTCTGAGGATCAGATGCCATATCAGTCACTCATGCAATGTAAATGAGATGCAAATCTATTCTGTCACCAGCTTGCTCTGCTGACCATCTCCCACTTCCACATCCTCATTGCCTCCAATGATCTCCAGAGCCACCGCCTCAGTGTTGGTGATATGGGCTATGAAAGGTGGCCCGCCTCCTGTCTTAGCCCTCTCCCTCTTATTGTGGGCTCTCTTTTCCTGCAATGAGGGACACAAGTGGAGTTTGAGTGAGAATGATGGAGTGAGTGTAGAGAACCCATAGCATAGATGCTTAGAAGGAGACAAAGATGGAGTGAGGTGCCAATACCAAGGGCCCTCCCTGTGCATTGTTAGTTGTTGTCATAGCATCACAGTGATAGCGAGTGTGAGGACAGCATAGTCGAATAGTGAAGTGATTGTGTACATAGAGAGGGATGGTTAAGGGTGGAAGGGATGTGAGGGTACAGTGGGATGTGCAGGATTAGGTTGACAATGTAGAGTGCTGGTAATGAGAGGAGATGGGGAGCAGATTGAGGCCAAGTGTGATGTTATACTCACTTTTCCTAAGCAGACCAGATCATTGAGCCTTTTTCTGCACTGCCCCCAGATTCGCGGGCACATTGATCTGGAGCTGACCTCCTCAGCAATTTGTAGCCAGACTGCTTTTGTTTGCTGTGGTGGCTTCTTCCGGCCAAAGGATGGGAAGAGTACCTCTCTGTGCCCTCTGACTCCCTCCACAAGAGCATGGAGTCATCATCAAATCTGGGAGAGCCCTTGGCCCTTGAGGTAGTCATAGCAGCAGTTGTAACAGGCAAATCCAGCAGCAGCAGCAGTTGTAACAGGCAAATCCAGCAGCAACAGCAGTTGTAACAGGCAAATCCATCAGTAAATAATGAGAAAATGAACCAAGGCTGCATGGGCCCCTTAAATGCAGCTGGCTCACAGACGTCAGCAGAGGCGAGTTCCAGATCCAAAACACTAATTGGCCAGGGGAGCGCACACACAGGGACTCAATTGCCCAATTAATTAGGGCAAAATTGCAAATTTTTACCGGCTGAAAGCAGCGGCAGGATCAGAACCTGCCGACCACCTGATCCGCGCCTAACCCACCACCAATGGGAAAATCGCGGCCCATATCTCTAATCTCCTGCAACCCTAAAACCTCCCCAACTTTCCATTCCTCTGACTCCACTCTCTTGAGCATTCTTCCCATTGTCTGCTCCAATATTGTCAGCAGAGCCTTCCGCCACTTGAACACTGCTTTCTGGCATTCCTTCCCTAAACATTTTTTTAAAACTCCTCAAAGTTCTTTGATCAAGCTTTCAGACAGTTCTTCAAATCTCTCCCTTCCTGCCTCAGCGCCCATCTTCTATAGGCCTTCTACGGATCGTTGTGAAACTTTTTTTTTCTACATTAATGGTACAATATAAATGGAAGTTGTTTAATGGATGAAGGGAGCTGTATGGAGATAAGCAACAGCATGTTAACAGTAAAGACTTTGGGATAATGTGCTGGAATAAATTGCAGTCTAATCTGGGAACATAGAAAGAGGAGTAGGCCATTCAGCCCCTCGATCCTGTTCTGCCATTCAATTGGCTGATCTGTATTTCAACTCCATTTACCTGCTTTGGTTTCATATACCTTACTACCCTTACCTAACAAAAATCTATCAAGCTCAGTTTTGCCATTTTCAATTGACCTAGCCTCAACAGCTTTTTGGTGGAGAGAGTTACAGATTCCCACTACCCTTTGTGAAGAAGTGCTTCCTGACATCGCCCCTGAATGGCCTAGCTCTAATTTTAAGGTTATGTCCCTTTGTCTGGACTCCTCCACCAGAGGAAATATTTCTCCTTTTCAAATCCTTTAATCATCTTAAACACCCGATTCGATCACCCCTTAATCTTCTAAACTCGAGGGAATACAAGGCAAGTCTATTCAACCTGTCGTCATAATTTAACCCCTTTAAACCTGTTATCAGTCTGATTAGGCTCACGGTATTTTTCTAGTAGGGTGTTAATGATGGATAAAATTAAAGCAGAAATTATTAATCATGTAATTTTTCTTTTCACAGAAAATTGTTGCAGCTTGCAAGCCAACTCCAGACTGGGGTCCATACTTGAAACAACACAAAGGGCAAAGATACAACAATAAGCATGATTCTACAGAAGCTGCTATTCATGAGATGGGAAAACATTAGGGAACATTTTCATTTCAATTTGTAACCATTAATTTGAAAGTCGAAGAATTTAAAAAAAGTGTTGTTTCTAAACGAATTATTAGAAATGTTTCTCCTAACACATCTTTCAAAGTACAGGGATAATTTTAAAAATGCATGCTCCACCAGTGGAGGTTTCCTGGCCTGGAGCATTAGTCAAGACTTCAGGCATGTGTTCCCATGGCAGGTCATATAGAGCATATGGCTGAATTCCCAATGGGCAAGGCTCTATGCTGGGAGCATAAAATCACATTGTTCAGTTTCTATTCAAAAAACATCACCTTTCCCGAATGTCCTGCAGTCTTTAACTGCAGCTCATTTTTAAATTTATTTCTGTAGATTTTCTGCCCACAGCTGGTTGCCTATCAGCCGGGAAAACCTGCAGTACAAGGCTGCAGCCAAGCTGAGAGCAAATAGGTCTAGTGGGGGGGCGTGGAAGAGATCGTGGGGATGGTGGTGGTCAGGGGGTCCAATCACGGGGGATGGCGGGGCAGATGATGCTTGGAGGGTCCGATCATGAGGGGGAAGAGATGGTGGTCAGGGAGAGCAGATGGTGGTCGAGGGGATCCTATCGCGGTGATGAGAAGCAGACAGATCATGGTGGGGAAGTTGGGGGAGATGGAGGTTGGACAGATCACCGGGTGGTTTACTGGTAAGCTTGTTGAGCCTGGAGGAAATGCTCCTGCTCCTCTTGGCCCACAACCAGTGCTGTAAAGGCACTTACCTCATGAATTCATCCCTTCTCACCTCCTTTCACCTGCCGGGTTTCCCGGGGCCTGGGAAACCCATGCAACTGTGGTTAAGAATAGAATCACTGGTAAAATGAAGGCATGTAACCTAATTTAAATATTTAAATGACCAACCTGCCTCCAGAGAGCAGATTGATCATTCGCCCCGCCTCCGTTAAAACCGGAAGTGCACAGGTTTGAGTCAGATAGGGTTCCTGTTTCAGATTTTTAGCTCCCACCCAAACCAAACCCACCCGTTTTTGGCGGTTAAAATTACACCCCATTAGTCAGCAATTCTCAGAGTGCTGTTTAAGGGTTTCAAATTGTGTGATCTTCACTACTGTTTGTGACTCAAATAATCACATTTCAAGTTACAGATAAATCACCTCAAAAACTCTTACATAACACACTGGCAATTCTTTGGGGGTGAAAGTGCAAAATCCCCAGATTTATTACACTGTAAATGTAAAAGGATTCACACAATGGAGATACAACAATCCCTAAAGCTGCTAGTATCCCTTCTAATGGAGCTGATTAAGTGACTGCCTGTTAGGCTGAGCAATAACTGTGATTCCCTTCAACATCAATTTTGCTTGAAATTCAGTGAGGACATTGCTCCAGTATCACAATACACCCTCTAATCCTTTGGGGGTGCAACACAGTCAACAAGTTAGGTGCATTCTCCTAGTCCTGGGAGTGACAGTGTCTCAGTGAAGGAGCAACATCCTCCCAATCCTGGGGAGTGACAGATGCCTGTCAGTGCATAAATGCTATTTGTGCAAGCAAGTTCATCAGGTTAGTGGAGAGGGACCAGAAGCACAGTGACAAGTACCCTCACCAACGTTTTATGTGTTTTCCCTCCTTTCTTGTAAATTGACGATTGTATATTTGGGCTGAATTTAACAAAACCAATGAGGTTGATTTTTAAAATGAACAGTTCCTAAGACAGAGATTCATGGGATGCAAATGCATGCTGGGAATTCAAATGCAGAGGTCAGCGTAATTTTCTACCCATTAATATGGGCACTGATTTCTGAGCCCAAATTCTTGGTTATGAGAAGCACTGCACCAAGAGGTCAAGGTAAAATCTTCCCCAGTGTCTCATTTTGTTATTTATCTGTGTTTTGGCTCACTCTAGTGGGGATTGTTGCTGAGCTGAGGTCTCACCCTGGTTGCCTGCTTGTTGTTCCCACAATTTTCCTTTATATCATAAATTATACAAATGCCCGTTTGTGTACCCAATGTTGCTCTCTTCCAAGTTAATTCCCCAAGTATTGGACAGTGTGCTAACTAACAAGTGTTGGGGCAGCAAATGTGGGAGTTACTGCCAGTACAGCTTTGAACTGTTCAACCAATGGACTAATAAATTTAG
Organism: Somniosus microcephalus; assembly: GCF_052327205.1. NCBI lineage: Eukaryota > Metazoa > Chordata > Chondrichthyes > Squaliformes > Somniosidae > Somniosus > Somniosus microcephalus. The sequence continues at coordinate 339,621,210 of NC_140987.1, forward strand.
ATTGTGTCTCCACGATTATGCGGGTTATCTTAACCTGCCCTTCCCAGCGGGAAACTGACATGATTGGATGGGCCACACATTTTACACTCCGCCCACTTTTACTTCCCAGTGACGGGCAGCCAATCAGTTCCTGTTGGTTTCCTGCCAGGCTGGATAGGTGAACATTATCCCCATATGAATCAGAAAATGTTCTAAAGGCTTTTTTTATATCTAAAAAATAAATGCATTTTATTCATGTTTGCTCATAAAGTGTTCTCTCTCCTTCCAAGACTGGATCCTTGTAGGAAGCAGCTATTATTATATATTTTTGAACTCCAAATGACGCCATTTGTATGTGTGTATTCATCTCACATCACGGAATAGAATTCTTCATTAGTTGCCTATAGATGTCAAAGGCCGCTGATTCGCAGTTTTCAGGTAAAATTGGACAGAAGCAGACACGGCCCCAAAAATGCTTTAAAAAAGTCCCAATAATTCCCAAGTAATGAAGACAGAATGCAACTGTTTTCAGTCACCATGAACCAGTGAGCCTAAATATAAATGGACGGATTCACAGAATTCAAAGAACCAGGAAATGTCTCAGAATCCCTTGCAGTAGAGGGATTGGTGGAATGCTATCCCAACACGCCAATTAAATCTGTTGTAACTTCTTCAGTCACCGTAAAACAATGCCACTAAGGAATGTAGTGGTGCTTGCTGTGTGGCAATATATCCAAACCACAGTTACAATTCAACTGTGTAAATCATGCAAAGATCGAATTCAGCAAATACACAAAGACGAAATGCAGTACTGTCCTATGTAATTCTAAGTAACAACAATAACCCTGCAAATTTATTTGATAGCACAGGACAAAACAGACCACATAGATATAGGGCTATGGAGAGAGACTGGGGCTGTGGATAAGTTTGGATTTCTCCAGCACAAAGCCAGTACTGAAATGATGGACCAAATGGCTGCCTTTTGTGCTGTAAACTTCTAGAGAGATAAGAGCTGGTAACACAACATTGCTAATGTTGATATCCCAAGATATGTTGATAGAGTGAGACTCAAGCGGAGCATAAACACCAGCTAGACCTGTTGGGCCAAGTGGCCCATTTCTGTGCAGCATTCTACGTAATCAAATATTAAAACATTAAAACAAATTCAAATCAGTTACTGTAGAGTTTTGTTTTTCTGTGCACTTTTTTTCTTGAATTAAATTTTCTGCTTCCTAAAATCCCTGTCCTACCTTTTTATTTTGAAACCAGAAATGAGGCAGTTAAAATCACCCAGGTTACTTACCACTAGGATCCCACTGTCCACAATTTTAACCTGCTCTCCTGAGCAAGTGGCAAGAACATCTGCTCAAAGGCACAGGGAACTTTCCTTACATGTCCAGTCCCGATGACATTATTGGGACCGGACTGCAATTTTAACTCACAACCTGAGCAGGGAGGCCTCCAGGTGAAGGCCAGTCAGGACCTGTCAGGGAGAAGAAGAGGCCACAAACGGTAAGTTGTTTACTCTCCTTTGTGGGGCCTAGAGTGCTCCTCTGGTCCCCACAGGGAAAGCGCAGGCCTCCCTACCACCCCCCTTCCTTCCAAGGGTGCGATCACTTCGAAATGCCCCTTGAACCCAATCCCACCACCTATCTTGCATCAGCAGGCAGCCTTCAGGCCACTCGATTTTCTGTCGCTTGCCACCGACTTCCACCCAGAATGGTGGGGCCGGGGGGGGGGGGGGGAAGTTGGCTGGTGAGTTGCGAATGAATCAAACTCTCATATAACATCGCAACAATAGATGAGGCCTGATCAGGGGGCAATTTTAATCTAACCCACCTGGCGGTAAACTGACGGGATCGGATCGGCCGCCCGTTTTACACCCTGCACAGTTTTATAATAAAATATTGTGGGGTGTAAAACGGTCAGATGATCCAATCCCTTCAGTTTCCTGCCAGGTGGGTTAGGTTAAAATTAACCCCACCCCTCACCCGCCCTGGGACATAAAATAGCCTCATTTCTAGAGCAGCGGAAACTCACCTCGCTATCCAACGGCCCAAAACCCGGCCGAAGTTAAAATAGGGGCCATTCTGTTTACCATTTTTGCTGAAACATTGGCCCATATTTTCCGATGCCTACGGGTGTGTACGAGGTGTGTACACACCCATAGGGACATCGGAAATGCCGGTTTCAGGCATGCGAAGCGCATGCGCTGAAAACCAGCATTTCCGATCTGTCAAGAATCCTCTTGACAGATCGGACGCCTGCCCTGGAGAAGGGCTTCTGCGGGTGGAGAGTTCTGCTTTCTGCAGAACCTCCGCCCGCTGAAATCACTTAAAAATCTTAGACCTAGTAAAAGCAGGCGTAAGGCCTGCTCTTACCAGCATAAGAGTTTAAAAAAGTAAAAGAAAAATGTTTTCACCCATTTATAATTTTAAAATACTTTTAAAAAAGGTAAGTTTATTTTTAGCCCCGTAAAAAACGTTAACTATTTTTTTCAAAAAATTTAATTTTTGTTTAAAATATTTAATTTAATGTCATTTTAACTCATTTTAAAAGCATGATTTAAAAAAAAATTTATTTAATGTTTTAGTGTCTTTTTTCAGTGATCCCCATTCATACTATTGACAGGTTTATCTGTCAAAAGTGTGAAGGGGGATTCCCTTTCCCATTGGCTTGCCTGGCCCACGTGATCCCAGGGACGCTTGCGAACCGCATGTGCCCCTGGGATACCTGGGCCCTGCGCATTTCGACTGTGGAGAGGCCCAGGATTGGAAATGGTCGCACCTCGGGAGCCCTCAGGTAAGGGCGTAGATTTTTTCCCCGATAGGAGGCCTCCGCATGCAGGAAGCCTCCTATCGGAAATTACGGGCCATTAATTTCCTATTGAACTAGAGCAAATCAGTTATTCAACCCAGTGAATCTGCCCAACATTGCATCAGGTACTGCTGCCATTTTGAATATTCCTCTATCAATGTATTTGCAATTTAAGAGCAAGGAGCCTGCGAGTTTGCCAAGTATTGACGATGTTTGAGTGTGCACGGTACCTGACACTTCTCAACCCTTAGCCTACTAGTTTTGCCAACTCAATCGGGAGGGAAAGCTGAGAATGTAAACAAGAGCCACCCTTGGATCACCAGGCAGCTGTAACTTTCTCTTACCTGCTCTTGCAAAGACTGCAAACACATTAACAGCCAGGCTAACGTGCATAAAACTGCTCACTCATTCTTGCACAGCATTTCAAATGATTAAGGACCAGCAACATAAGGAGCAAGCAATTCCACCTGGGGCGGGGCAGGGCGGGAAAGAGGGTCAAGGAGACACGTTAAATACCTCAGAGAAGCATTAAGCAATGGCTTCACCTAGTCATGACCTCCCTATCCCCCTAATTTTGTTAGGTCAGGGATTAAACTTTATCTTCACAAATTCAAATATTATTTCAAGCTAAAATAACTTCCAAATACTTCATCCCTCTCACTGAACATCTAAAAGGAGCTCAGTCAAATTTGAGAGGAGGCCGTCTTTAGATAATGGCAAAGTCGGCTGATTTTACGGCCAGTGTGAATCAAACTCTCATACAACATCGCAATAGAGGGATTGGCGTTCTCAGAACAGAAATGAACTTCATACAGCAGAATCTTCTGTCAGTTGCACATCATAAATGGACTTAACAGGTTGCAATTGAACAAAGGTAAGGGTGGATATTCATCCACCTACAAGGTCCACTTCCAGTTAGGCAGATGTAGGGAACAAGGAGATCCCCCAAAAAACAGGTGGGGCCTTCATTGTAATTTGTTAATCGGCTGCCTATGCCATCATTTGGATGTCAACGCAGCTTTGTTTTTCAGGCATAGGAAATGCCCTCTTTGTAAATTTCGTCCATATCAAACAGGTATCCATGGTTACTAGGTTGTCACGTCATTTGAAGGGCTAGGTGGTAAGTAGAATTAATGGGCCAGAATTTGCTAAAAAAATAACGGCAAGTGAATGACACACTCGTCGTTATTAATGTGCAAATTGGCCACCAACTTCTGGCAAGGAAGAGATACACCGTGAATAGTGAATCACCACAAGTTGCTGGATAATTTGGACCGCTCCAGTTAGCTTTGCGAAAACGGCATCTCGCCTTTAACCTCCCCGTGTGTTTAATGAAGTTGCTGTATTTGCACATTGATTGCCCATTAAACTCACCACAGAAAGCTAAGTCTAGTAATTAATAGCGCAAGTACCCTTCTAACAATTGTTAATGACTGCCAATCAACCACACTGGCCCAGGAAAGTGAACAATTAAAATTGTGGGCCGGAATTTTGTGGGGAGTCAGCGGGCTTGATCAGTGGCAGGTCAGCTGGGAAAGTTTCTTTTCCACAACAGGTCAGGACCCTTCTGTGAACCCACCGCCATGCGCCTTTCCTAATGTCTGGTCAGTCAGCGCTGAGCAGACCCAACGTGCAGTGGCAGGGGACCCAATTAACCTCATTATGACCTTGTTTAGACATCATTAAGAATACATTTAACCTTACCTTTTGACTTTACATGCTGACCGAAAAGGTCCTCGTTGCTCGGGGATCACGTCTGTTAAGCTGAGGTGGGAGATAAATGGCCATTAAATCAGCTGATTACTTGACAGCTTGAAATGTGCTATAAAAGCTCCCACGTCACAGCTCTTCACTTTTCAAGCTCAGAATCTGTTGCTTACTGCATTTGGAACACAGATTGAGCTTTATGCAGGTTGCAAGTGTTTGGAGCAAACTCTCTATTACTTTGTTGGAACAATCTCTCTCACCATTGAAAGAATGCTTCTGTCATCTCAACTTCACCTGCCATTTATTCCATCAACATGGGTGCCCATTATAAGCTCTCAACTTGGTCCTTAGAATCCCACCATGATCAGCCCCAACACCAGCAGCACCAGGCACACCAGCAGTACCAACAACACCACCAAATTCTCCACAATCAACTGATGCTGCACAGGACACAGGGCATCAGTACTCGACCACATTGCTGCCCGGGAGGCCAAGGATGGTCTCACCATGGCCAGATTTATTTCACTTAACGCTATACACCCCGGCTGCCACATGATGCACAAAGTTGGCACCACGCCACACCAACACCATAAAGCATCCCTACAATGACCGAGCCATTCCTTTCACACTCATGATCATTGTGGGGGGGAGGGGTACCGCTTTGTCTCACCATTCATTGTAACTGTAATTACAGAGGAGTTTCCCTGCTGTCTACCACAGGGAAAGTCATCGCAAGAATCCTCCTCAATCGCCGTCTCCCAGTGGCTGAAGAGCTCCTCCCAGAGTCGCAATGCGGATTCCACCCACTAAAGGGCACAATGGACATGATCTTCACCGCATGTCAATTACAAGAGAAATGCAGGGAACAGTGCCAACCACTGTACATGGCCTTCTTTGATCTCACAAAGGCCATCGACACTGTCAACCGTGAGGGATTATGGAGTGTCCTCCTCAAATTCGGCTGCCCTCAAAAGTTTGTCACCATCTTCCACCTGCTTCACGACGACATGCAAGCCATGATCCGAACCAACTGTTCCACTACAGACCCAATTCACGTACGAACCGGGGTCAAACAAGGCTGTGTCATCGCACCAACGCTCTTCTGGATCTTCCTTGCTGCAATGCTCCATCTCACCCTCAGTAAGCTCCCCACTGGAGTGGAGCTAATTTACAGAACAAACGGGAAACTGGTCAACCTCCATCGTCTCCAGTCCAGATCCAAGGTCGTCCCATCCTCTGTCGTCGAATTACAGTATGCAGACGACGCTTGCATCTGCGCTCACTCGGAGATCGAACTCCAAACCATCGTCAACATCTTCACCGAAGCGTACGAGAGCATGGGCCTTACACTAAACATCCGTAAGACAAAGGTCCTCTACCAAACTGCCCCCGCCACACAGTACTGCCCCCCAATTATCAAAATCCACGACAAGGCCTGGGACAACGTGGACCACTTTCCATACCTCGGGAGCCTCCTGTCAACGACGAAGTCCAACACCGCCTTCAGTGTGCCAGTGCAGCCTTCGGTCGCCTGAGGAAGAGAATGTTTGAAGACTAGGACCTCAAACCCGGCACTAAGCTCATGGTCTACAGAGCAGCAGTGATACCCGCCCTGCTGTATGCCTCAGAGACATGGACCATGTACAACAGGCACCTCAAAGCACTGGAGAGGTACCACCAATGCTGCCTCCGCAAGATCCTGCAAATCCATTAGCAGGATAGGCGCACCAACGTCAGTGTTCTTGCTCAGGCCAACATCCCCAGCATCGAAGCTTTGACCACGCTCAATCAGCTCCGATGGATGGGTCACATTGTCCGCATGCCCGATATGAGGCTCCCAAAACAAGCGCTCTACTCGGAGCTCCAGCATGGCAAGAGAGCCCCAGGTGGGCAGAGGAAACGCTTCAAGGACACCCTCAAAGCCTCCTTGAAAAAGTGTAACATCCCCATCGACACCTGGGAATCCCTGGCCCAAGACCGCACAAAGTGGAGGAGAAGAATCCGGGAAGGCGCCGAACACCTCGAGTCTCTTCGCCGGGAGCAAGCGGAAGCCAAGCGCAGGCAGCACAAGGAGCGCACGTCAACCCAAGCACCCCACCCACCCGCCCCTTCAACTACCGTCTGCCCCACCTATGACAGAGTCTGTATTGGAATCATCAGTCACCTGCAAACTCATTTTTAATGTGGAGGCAAGTCATCCTCGGTTCCGAGGGACTGCCTAAGAAGGAGAAGACGACTGTAACTCACTAAGCCACAACCAAAGGTGCACACAAATCTGCCCAAGAACAAAGTGTTGAAAATAAAGGTTTCAATGTTTGACACCACATTAACAGAAACTTTACATGAACATTGCATAAAACACCCAAGTGGCTAACCTTGTGTGTTGTTAGTTGGTATGATTGCACTAGGTTGAGGGTGAGTGTGAGGGGTGGCTAGTGAGATGGTTATGTGATAATAATAGATAGATTGGGATGGGTGGACGTCCAAGGTAAGTTGGTGTAAGAATGTGCAGGGTAGGGAAGGCAGAGTGATGGGGATGTGATGAAAGGCACAGCAGGATGGGGTTGAGTGTGGCTTTGTACTAATGTTTCATGATCTACTGAGATCATTGAAACGTATGCGCACTGCACCCAGGTCCTCTTGACCACATCCCTGCTTGTGCCCTCCTCTGCATTGTGCAGCCAGGCTGTGATGATCTCCTGGGGAGGTCACTTCCGCCCATGGGAAGGGAAGAGGACCTCCCTGCGTGCTGTGACTCCCTCCATAAGCATATGAAGAGAGTCATGGGAGAGCCTGAGTGCAGCCCTATGCCTTTGTGAAGTTATTGTCAGTGCTTGCAGCACCTCAATGCTGTAGAACACTGACAGCACAAATGTCAAAATAAATTTGGACATGGTCCCTTTAAGGAAACTGGCTGATGACGCATCATCAAATGATGTCACCAGACCCGCTTCCTGGAATTGGCCGGGAAACACGCTGGGTGGGTTTACCAAGCCCAATCAAGGGAAATTGATTACAGACAGCGGGATGGAGCCAGCGTGGGGTCAGGACCCGTCACCAACATCGCTCGCCTCGGACCCGCCGAGGTTAGTAAGATCCTGGCCGTGGAGTTTCATTCCTTCAGGTGGTGAATTGTTTGTGGAGTTTTAAAAGGTCCTTTCTGTTTCTTTTTTTTTTAAACTTAGTCCAATCTTTCTTTCCCTCTCTTTATTTCTCTTTCTGTACCTGATTGACGTTGAATTCACCCACTCTAATTCACCTTCCTTCTCAGTCTTTCCTCTATTTCTCAATCCTTCAATCTCATTAAGGAGATATACTGTTGGTCCCGTCGTTCACCAAGGTCCCAGATGCCCTGGTTCCCGCACCATGCTGTTATCAGCTCGCACTTCCAAGAACTTACAGGGCAAAAATATATTGAGCTGAAAGGTGCATGAAGTAGTCTAACTAACCGGGCACGCCCCAAAATGCCCTGCTCCAACAAATTCCTGCCCAGTAATTTGTTGGCAGCTTTTTGAAGTGGTTTTTCCTACTAGTTTTCTTACTACTGAGTTGTTAAACATGTTTTGAATTATGGATTTTGGAAATGCTATTTTTTGCATTGCCACTCCCCCCCATGCAGTCCTATGTCTGAATATAAAGGCTGCATGTCGGCTGGGCCAACACAGAATATACTTACCATTTATATTGAAAGCAGTTGACAGAGAAAAGGATCTAGCTGTTATTCTGCACAGATCACTGAAGGTTCACAACCAAAGCTGAGAAGCCGTAGCCAAAGCAAACATTGCCAAAGAATTACTTTGGCGGCCTCCGTGGAGATGCCAACACGCAGGTAAGTGACTTTCGATTCAAGCATTGCGTATTTTGCAGATAATAAAGTGATGCACGTACAGAGCTCAGGCTGGACAAGTGCCAATGTAAGAATATGTGAGAGCACAGTTTGTTCAATGTGACTAAACACCACTAAACTCTTGTGTAACATGGGTATTTTTCAGGAGGTAAAGAGATTTACTGGCAATCACATTTTTAGAAGAAAAAAAGGTGTTAATACTGAGCCATGTCAGAAGAATAATTGAAAAGCAGCATAAAGAGGGGACTATTAACATGATGGAGCACGTGGATTTGAGTGCGGGTTAAATCCGGGGAAAATGACAGTGTGTCGGGAAGCCTGCTCCATCCCACCGACTTACACATTTCACTCAAGTGCGTTAGGCTGTGTGCGCGCAACCACCTCGGGAGAGGCGAGTTGCCCATTAAATTGGCTTTTAGAAACAATAATCCAGGACAAAATTAACAGTCACTTGGACAAGTGTGGATTAATTAAAGAAAGCCAGCACGGATTTGTTAAAGGCAAATCGTGTTTAACTAACTTGATTTGAGTTTTTTGATGAGGTAACAGAGAGGTTTGATGAGGGCAATACAGTTGATGTGGTGTACATGGACTTCCAAAAGGCGTTTAATAAAGTGCCACATAATAGGCTTGCCAGCAAAGTTGAAGCCCAAGCAATAAAAGGGACAGTGGCAGCATGGATACCAAATTGGCTAAGTGACAGGAGACAGAGAGTAGTGGTGAATGGGTGTTTTTTGGACTGGAGGAAGGTATACAGTGGTGTTCCCCAGGGGTAGGTACTAGAACCACTGTTTCTCTTGATATATATTAATGACTTGGACTTGGGTATAGAGCACAATTTCATAATTTGCAGATGACACAAAACTTGGAAGTATAGTGAACAGTGAGGAAGACAGTGATAGATTTCAAGTGGACATAGACAGGCTGATGGAACGGGTGGACACGTGGCAGATAAAATTTAACGCAGAAAAGTGCAAAGTGTTATATTTTGGTAGGAAGAATGAGGATAGGCAATATAAAATAAAGGGTACAATTCTAAAGAGGGTGCATGAACAGAGAGACCTGGGGGTATACGTGCACAAGTCATTGAAGGTGGCAGGGCAGGTTGAGAAAGCGGTTAAAAAAGCTTACGGGATCCTGGGCTTCATGAATAGAGGCATAGAGTACAAAGGCAAGGAAGTTATGACGAACCTGCATAAAACACTGGTTCGGCCTCAACTGGAGTATAGTGTCCAATTCTGGGCACCACACTTTAGGGAAGATGTGAAGGCCTTAGAGAGGGTGCAGAAAAGATTTACAAGAATGGTTCCAGGGATCAGGGACTTCAGTTACGTGGATAGACTGGAGAAGCTGGGGTTGTTCTCCATAGAGCAGAGAAGGTTGAGAGAAGATTCGATAGAGGTGTTCAAAATCAAGATGGGTTTAAACAAGAGTAGAGAGAAACTGTTCCCATTAGCGGAAGGGCCGAGAACCAGAGGACACAGATTTAAGGTAATTGGCAGTACCAAAGGCGACGAGGAAAAACTTTTTACACAGTGAGTAATTATGATCTGGGATGCACTGCCTGAAAATGTGGTGGAGGCAGACTCAATTGTGGCTTTCAAAAGGGAATTGGATAAGTACCTGAATAAAAATAATTTGCAGGGCTACGGGGAAAGGGCATGAGGATGGGACTAGCTGAAGAGCTCCTGCAGAGAGCTGGCACGCACTCGACAGGCCAAATGGCTCCTTCTGTGCTGTAATCATTCTATGATTCTAACGTATGTTAATCACTCAATTAGAGCGATATTTATACACACTTTTGAGTTTAACATAGGGTCCACAGGCTTCCCGAGTTTCCTGAAACTCGACAGTGAAAGCAAGGTGAGAACACAGCGGCAACTGAAGGGTTCAATCTCCTGGAAATATGGCAATAAATACTCAGTACTCACAGCGGCTTTCTTACCTGCTAGTGGGAAAAGGTGTTTATAGTACTTTTGCTGAGAGTTTACTTTCTACACTTAGTTGGTTTGTTCTATCACAGCAGGATGGGTGGTGCTTTGGCTGTCTTAGATTGGACCTCAGATGAGGAGCAACATGATCATCACCAGTGGCAGCATCAGCAGCAGCAACCTGCCGATCACAGACATGTAGCTGCACAGGAGAGAGGGGAGCAGCAGAGTGGTACAGCTCACAGGAGGCACTACATGCGAAACAGAGTCTACAGGCAGAGGCTGAGTTTCCTTGACATGTCTAAACAGCAGTGTCTCAGGAGGCTCAGGTTGTTGCATCAGGTGGTGGCAGACAATCGCAGCCTCCTAGAAGACCTGCTCCCTGCTGGACCAGGTGGCTGCACATTTCCAGTGGCTGTCAAAGTCACCACCACCACCCTAAACCTTTTTGCCTTCAGATCCTTCCAGGTCTCTGCCAGAGACATGTCCAGGATCTCCCAGTCGGCGGCCCACAAATACATAAGTGACTGATGGCTTGCTTGCCAGGGCCGGCAAGTATGTCAACTTCACCTACGTTGACACCAGTCAGAATGAGCAGGCGCTTGGGTTTGTGGCTCTGGCTTGTTTCCCATAGGCACAGGGCATCATCGACTGTACACACGTGGCAAACCAGGCACCCCCCAGATCATTCGTCAACTACAAGGGCTTCCACTCCATCAATGTGCAGCTGGTGTGCAACCGCAAAGATTTTTCTTCAGGTGTACGCCAGATTCCTAGGGAGCTGCCATGATGCTTTTTACCTGCGGCAGTCCAAGCTTCCTGGTGTCGTCAGAACTGCAAGCAGTTTTAAGGGGTGACTGCTAGGAGACAAGGGATACCCACTTCAAACTTGGCTGATGACATCCGTCAGAAACCCGAGCAATGAAGTGCAACAGCGCTACAATGAATGCCATATGGCCCCCAGATGTGTGATCGAACAAGCCATTGGTCGTGGTATGCTGCACTCTGCACAACATTGCGTAGCAGTGAGGTCTGGACTTGCAGGAGGAACAAGGCGAAGAGCTCAGCTCCTCCTCGGACGATTTGGAGGGGGAGGAGGTGGAAGACGAGGAGGAAGATGATGATGAGGGCAATGCACCCCCAGCTGGTCACATTGCTGCCCGGGATGCTGTTATTAATGCAAGGTTCACTTAGGTTGCACCAGTGGAGCCATGTTACATGCACATGCAACAGCCACTCTTCCCATCCCCTCCCCCCATGCCACTGATACAAAGAAGTCCTGCAAACAAACATCACCCATTGGTCCCCATCAATCCATGTCTTCCCATTAATCATCAAACAAGTTAAAATGTGACTTGCCTCCCAGCAACCAAGAATGGACAAGATGGGAAATTGGTGCAAAATAATATTTATCTGATCTAACTAAACAGAAGCTTAAAAACACATTTTTTCATACACCCATGTGCATACCCTTGAACAATAACAAAGCCTTACTGCTCCTTTTCCTACTACTCCTACAGGGTGCAACCCCTGTGACTTGAGCAGAGGTAGAGGCAGGCTGCCCAGATCCCTGCTCTGGCTGCTGAGATGCTCTTGGCCAACATCCTCTGGATTTTCGAGCCCATGAGAGCCACACCAAAGACTGCTCTACCTGCACTGGTGCAGGTGCAGACTCGGCCATTGAGAGACAAGGTAGCGTGTGGGCTACTGGCTGGGGGTCGGAGCAATGGGTGAGAAGTGAAAGCACTTTCAGTGGAGTCCCCACTTCCATGTTCCCTTTCGCCATCAATCCTGTCGTGGCCAGCTACATTTCACTGCTACTACAGTGCTGGTGAGCACTTTGGTGCAGATCAGTGGGACGCTGTAAGGTCAAGGTTAAGGTATCTGTCATCCTTTTGATGTTGGCAGACATGTTAACATCCAGAGTCTGCATGACCGTGGTCAAGGCCTGAATGGACTCATTTGATTCCCGCAATTGATGTTCCACGGAGTTGGGCACTCTATCCATGCAAGAAGACATCATTGCAATGCCCTGTGACATCAACCCACTCATGCTTGAGGCGGACTCTGCCATTCTCTATGGAATCGTGGTCACTGTACTTGGAAGCCCTGTCAGTGCATCACACATTGTCTGTTGCTGCACAATGATTTTCCTTTTCATCGACAGTCCCTGAGATACAGCATCTGTGTCCAGCTGAGCATAGCTTGGAGAGAGCTGCGTCATCCACTGCTGTCCTTGTCACCTACATCGGCTCTTGTTCACTTATGAAGTGTGAGTCACCAGGTGAAAACCCAACTATCTGCCTACATGGTCCCACTGAAGTGCAAGTATCTGAGTTGGTGCATGATATGCATGAGTCCTCTGACGATTCAGGAACAGTTCCTTTAGATTGGAAAATTGTACATATCACTCTGCTATTTAAGAATGGCGAGAGGGAAACCACAGAATTATAGACCAGTTAGCCTAACATCTGTTGTCAAGAACTTACTAGAGTCTATAACTAAAGATAGGGTGACTGAACACCTTGAAAATTTTCAGCTGATCAGAGACAGCCAGCGTGATTAAATTTTTAGAAGAGGTGACTGAAGTGGTGGACCTGGGAATATCTATGGATGTTATTTATATGGACTTCCAGAATGCATTCGATAAAGTCCCTCATAAGAGACTGTTAGCTGAAGTTGAAGCTCATGGAATTGAAGGCAAATTATTGACCTGATTAGGAAATTGGCTGAGTGGCAAGAGACAGAGGGCAGGGATAATGGGGAGGTACTCTAATTGGCAAGATGTGACTAGTGGATCTGCATTGGGGTCTCAACTATTCACCGTAATTATTAACAACTTAAATGATGGGATAGAGAGCCACGTATCCAAGTTTGCCAATGACACAAAGATAGGCATACACTGTTAGCAGTGTAGATAGAAGCATAAAATTACAAAGAGATATTAATAGATTAAGTGAATGGGCAAAACTGTGGCAAATGGTTTTCAATAATATGCAAGTGTGACGTCATCCACTTTGGACCTAAAAGGGATAGACCAGAGTACTTTTTAAATGGTGAAAAGCTAGAAACAGTGGAGGTCTAAAGAGACTTAGGGGTCCATGTACATAGATCATTAAAATGTCATGGACAGGTACAGAAAATAATCAAAAAGGCTAATGAAATGCTGGGCTTTATATCTAGAGGACTAGAATACAAGGGGGTAAAAGTTATGCTAAAGTTATACAAAGCCCTCATTAGACCACACCTGGGAGCACTGTATTTAATCTGGGCACCACACCTTAGGAAGGATATATTTGGCTTTGGAGGGAGTATAGAGTAGATTTACCAGAATGATACCTGGACTCCAAGAGTTAAATTACAAGGAGCAATTACACAAACTACGGTTGTATTACCTGGAATTTAAAAGGTTAAGGGGTGAACTGATTGAAGTTGTCAACATATTAAGGGGAAGAGATAGAGAGAAATTATTTCTGCTGGTTAGGGAGTCTAGGACTCAGGGACATAGTCTAAACATTAGAGCCATGCCTTGCAGGAGTGAAGTTAGGAAACACTTCTACACGCAAAGGGTGGAAGAAGTTTGAAACTCTCTTCTGCAAATGGAAGTTGATGCTAGATCAATTGTTAATTTTAAATCTGAGATTGATATTTTGTTAACCAAAGGTATTAAGGGATATGGGGCAAAGGCAGGTATATGGAGTTAGGTCACAGATCAACCATGATCTTATTGAATGGCAGAACAAGCTCAAGGGGCTAAGTTGCCTACTCCTGTTCCTATGATCCCTCAGAAGGACTCGGCTCCTTGGAGGAATTGTCGGCGGCGGCATCCACCGATTTCTGCTGCACGTCTGAGGGCCCTGTTGGAGATAAAAGACATGAATTGGTCCTGGCAAGGTAAGAATATGTTGCAAGTTATCGTTATAAAGATGATGATATCTCACTCGCTATTGAAATCAAGTCAACATGACTGAATGCCATATGACATGTGGGTCGTTAATATTTAATTCTCACCAGGTAGCTGGGAGCTCCCCATCTCCGACTGCCAGTGACGCTGAAACTCCACTGATTTCCAGTACCTCCTTTTCTGCGCTTGTCAGTTGCAAGATGTTTGGATGACCACCTCCAATTCTTGCCCTCTCCTTCATGTTCTGTGCTCTCTTCTCCTGCAACGAGGGAAAGAACAGGTCTATGAGTGAGTGTAATGGCATGTGTTAACACAATGGATGGAGTGCATTTGGTGAGAGTATCAGGGAGCGGCATGAAATTGCATAAGGGTGAAGGTGAGTGGCAGTGGTGGATAGATGGGATTTGAGGAAGTGCATAGACAGAGAAGGATGGGTGCACGTGCAAGGTAAGTGGGTTTGAGGAGTTATATGATGCACTATGCTTGAGAAGGCAGTGTGAGGGTATTGCAGTAACGCGCACAGCAGGATGTAGCTGAATGTGCAACTGTATTCACCTTTTCTGACCTGGCTAGGTCATTAAATCGCTTCCTGCACTGCATCCAGGAGTGTACCTCTATGCTCCTGCTGCTCAGCTCCTGGGCAACCTCCAACCACACCTTCTTCATTTATGCCACAGGTTTTGTCCTGCCACTGCTGGGGAATAGTATATCCCTCTGGCTCCTCACAACCCCCAGCAACACATCAAGGGAGACATCAGTGAACCAGGATGCAGCTTTTGAACATCTCAAATCCATTGTTGATGTTGCTTCTCTCTTCTCAACTCCAACTCCTCCAAATCACATCTTTGGATTGGCCCTTTAAATACTGGAGTTGAGATCGCGTCATGTGGGTCCTCATCACACCCACTGCCGCGGATTGGACGGCAAACTCGAAAGTAAAATTATAATGAGGTGGCTGAGTTAAAAGTCACTAACAGATGAGCTGAACATATTTCTGAGTTTCCCAAGTGATGTCGGACCCCCAACCCCGCTCGCAGCACATCTCGCCATTCGCAGCTCCTCAGATAATGAAGCAGTCCATGCCCACATGTAGCAAGACCTGGATGACATTCAGGCTTAGGCTGATAAATGGAAGGTAACATTCATGCCACATAAGTGCCAGGGAAAGATTATCTCCAACAAGCGAGCATCTAACCACCGATCCATGACATTCAATGGCATTACCATCGCTGAATCCTCTACCATCAATATCTTGGGGGTCACCATTTACCAGAAACTTAATTGGACCAACCACATAAATACTGTAGCAACAAGAGCAGGTCAGAGGCTAGGTATTCTGCGGCGAGTGTCTAACCTCCTGACTCCCCAAAGCCTTTCCACCATCTACAAGGCACAAGTCAGGAGTGTGATGGACTACTCTCCACTAGCCTGGATGAGTGCAGCTCCAACAACACTAAAGAAGCTCGACACCATCCAGGACAAAGCAGCCGCTTGATCGGCACCCCATCCACCACCTTAAACATTCACTCCCTCCACCACTGGCATACCGTGGCTGCAGTGTGTACCATCCACTCCCTCCCTAACAGCACTGTGGGAGTACCTTCACCACACGGACTGCAGCGGTTCAAGAAGGTGGCTCACCACCATCTTCTGAAGGGCAACTAGGGATGGGCAATAAATGCCGGTCTTGCCAGCAAAGCCCACATCCCCAGAATGAATGGAAAAAAATAACCTAAACTAATTTTAAAGGTTTTAGGATATTTAAATGCTTTTTAAAAATTATTTTTTTATTTAAACCCTTATGCTGGTAAACGACCTGCTTTTACCAGGCGTAAGAGTTTCGTGGGCATTCGCTGGGCAGTAGTTGAGCAAATAGCCCAACTCTCCACCAGCAGTGCTTCATTTCCCAGGGATACGGAGGATCGATAAAGCAGAATCTTGACAGATCGAAAGTTCTGGGTTTTCACGCATGCACACTGGAACTTGTGGGGCACTTACGGCTGGGTATGCGTACGCCGTCATAGGTCCTGGAAAATCCGGGCCTAAAAACGGTGTCTAGCCGAGGGGTGTCAAACATACGGTCCGCCATCCGGCCGCAGACTTCCGTCAGAGGCGCGCTCATCTGGGCATCTTTCCCTGTGTCCAAGAGCCTCGACAGAGCCAAAGCCGAGCTCTGGAACCTTCCAAAGCGGCCCCCGCCCCCGCTCGCTGATCCTCCAATCGCAGCTCCCCCCGCTCGCTAATGCTCCAATCAGAGCTCCCCACCCCGCTCGCTGATCCTCCAATCAAAGCTCCTCCCGCTCGCTGATTCTCCAATCACAGCTCCCCCCGCGCGCTGATCCTCCATTCGCAACTCCCCCGCTGGCTAATGCTCCAATCAGAGCTCCCCCCCCCCGCTCGCTGATCCTCCAATCAGAGCTCCTCCCGCTCGCTGATTCTCCAATCACAGCTCCCCCCCCCCCCCCCCCCCCCCGCTGCTCCATCAATCACAGCTCCGCCGCACTACAGCCGTTTCCATCCGAGCATCAGAGGCGGAGCGGGCGATGAAATGTCGGTGAGGCTGAGTTTCCTTTCGGAGACCCAGTGCCGTGAGCCTGTGACCCGGGAATCGGAGCCTCGGCCCTGACACCAGCTCGAGTGAAGGCGACACGCAGCCGGAGGGTGGGTATCGGGGCGGCCTGAGGTCGGCGAGTTGTCAGAAACCCTTTGCCGGCAGCCCGGTGACTGAATGTAACCCGGGCCGCCGGTCCTGGGGCCCAAAGTCTACCGGCCCGGGCCGCAGTTTCTGTGAGGAATGCGGATTAATGGGGAGCTCGGGCCAGAAGAAGGTTCCTGGAATGAACAATTCATGAGCCTGTTTGTGTCTCTTCTGCAGGAGGTGGAAACAGGAAATGAACGGGACGCGTTTGGTGATAATGGCGTTTCTAACCTTAATCCTAACCCCTAAGAACACATTTCCCCAGCCCCTAACCCTAACACCCGAACCACCAGCCTCAATCACTAACCTCGATCCTAACCACTAACCCAAAATCGTCCAATGTCAATAGTGCTTAATGTTGCAACGTTACCGTTAATGCAGGTTGTCCGCGTTGTCAATAGTCACTCTGAACGGGGAGAAAAGTCCATCCAAAGAAACCTTGAAAGATGCCCAAAGGGAGATACTTTATTAGAACAGTAAAGGTTACAGGGTGAAGCACACAGGTTTCCATGAGAACGGCAGGCTCCTCTTTTCCCCTCTCCTTGCAGTTTTAGTCCCCAGTGTAGAGGACCCAAAGATAATGCTTACAAGGTGTCATAGAATCATAGAAATTTACAGCACAGAAGGAGGTCATTTGGTCCATCTTGTCTGTGCGAGCCAACAAAGAGCTATCCACCCTAATCACCCTTTACAGCTCTTGGTCTGTAGCCTTGTAGGTTATGGCACTTCAAGTGTATATCAGAGTACTTTTTAAATATGATGAGGGTCTCTGCCTCTACCACCCTTTCAGGCAGTGTGTGCAGCAGAGTGTGTTTGTGGTTTACAGCAATATTCACTGAGGCAGCCAGTTGTGGTTGTATAACAGATCAGGAGTACACGAAGTGAAACAAGACAAGTGCATTCCTGACCAGAAAGGTAGGTGGCTCAGTCTCAGGCCCATTCGGACTTTATGCTCTTTCTGTTCGGATTCATCCTTCTCGTATTCAACATAATCCAGGGTGCTATTATGAAAGGTGGGTTGGGATAGATAGAAGCAGGCTGTTTCCAGTGGTTGAAGGGTCAAGACAAGGAGCCATAGATACAAGATTAAATGTAAGAGATTTATAACCGTGATCAAGAGAAACTTCTTTACACAGAGTTGCGAGGCTGTGAAATTCACTTCCAGTGTTAGTGGTTTGGGCACAAAGTTCTATAGCGACAAGTGGTCCTCATGTTTTTATCCAAGGCAGGCCTCAGCCCAGTCTTTTGCTCAAAATGTTACATAAGAACATAAGAAGTAGGAGCAGGAGTAGGCCATACGGCCCCTCGGGCCTGCTCCGCCATTCAATAGGATCATGGCTGATCCGA
Organism: Somniosus microcephalus; assembly: GCF_052327205.1. NCBI lineage: Eukaryota > Metazoa > Chordata > Chondrichthyes > Squaliformes > Somniosidae > Somniosus > Somniosus microcephalus. The sequence goes on from NC_140987.1 coordinate 339,639,440, forward strand.
ACCTAGACTCACGTCCACTTCCCTGCCCGCTCCCCGTAACCCCTAATTCCCTTTATCAGCTAGGAAACTGTCTCCGTTTTAAATTTATTTAATGTCGCAGCTTCCACAGCTCTCTGGGGTAGCAAATTCCATAGATTTACTACCCTCTGAGTGAAGAAGTTTCTCCTCATCTCAGTTTTGAAAGGGCAGCCCCTTATTCTGAGATTATGCCCCCTAGTTCTAGTCTCACCCATCAGTGGAAACATCCTCACCGCATCCACCCGATCAAGGCCCCTCACAATCTTATATGTTTCGATAAGATCGCCTCTCATTCTTCTGAATTCCAATGAGTAGAGGCCCAACCTACTCAACCTTTCCTCATAAATCAACCCCCTCATCTCTGGAATCAACCGAGTGAACCTTCTCTGACCTGCCTCGAGAGCAAGTATATCTTTTCTTAAATATGGAAACCAAAACTGTATGCAGTATTCCAGGTGTGGCCTCACCAATACCCTGTATAACTGAAGCAAGACTTCCCTGTTTTTATACTCCATCCCCCTTGCAATAAAAGCCAAGATTCCATTGGCCTTCCTGATCACCTGCTGTACCTGCATACTAACCTTCTGTGTTTCATGCACCAGGACCCCCAGGTCCCTTTGTACTGTAGCACTTTGCAGTTTCTCTCCATTTAGATAATAACTTGCTCTTTGATTTTTTTCTGCCAAAGTGCATAACCTCACACTTTCCAACATTATATTCCATCTGCCAAATTTCTGCCTACTCACTTAGCCTGTCTATGTCCTTTAGCAGGTTTTTTATGTCCTCCTCACTCACTGCTTTCCCTCCCATCTTTGTATCATCGGCAAACTTGGATACATTGCACTCGGTCCCTTCCTCCAAATCATTAATCTAGATTGTAAAGAGTTGGGGTCCCAGCACTGACCCCTGCGGAACACCACTAGTCACTGATTGCCAACCCGAGAATGAACCATTTATCCCAACTCTCTGTTTTCTGTTAGATAGCCAATATTCCACCCATGCCAGTATATTACCCCCAATCCTGTGATTTTTTTATCTCGTGCAGTAATCTTTTGTGTGACACCTTGTCAAATGCCTTTTGGAAGTCCAAATACACTACATCCACTGGTTCCCCTTTATCCACCCTGTTTGTTACGTCCTCAAAGAATTCGAGCAAATTTGTCAAACATGACTTCCCCTTCATAAAACCATGCTGACTCTGTCCGATTAAATTATGCTTATCCAAATGTCCTGTTACTGCTTCATTAATAATGGACTCCCAACATTTTACCAACCACAGATGTTAGTCTAACTGATGCAATGCTTCAAACTAAGAGGTGCCAGTATCAGAGAGCAGCATTAATGGTGAATAAAATCTAAATATAAGTAAGTACTGATACAGTTTTTCTTTATCTATTTCTATTTTAATAACTTTTGCTGACTTTTTTCAGGGGGTACTGCAGTTGGGTGATCAAGTCTGCTTGAACCTTAGTTCTAGGTCTAGAAAAATAACAGCAAGGTGGAATTATCAGAGAATTGTAATAATTAAAGGAACAGAACCCTTAATGTTGCTGAGAAGGAACGTTTCAGAAGGTAGACTGATCAGTGTTTACAAGTTGTCCAAAATCCAACAACCAGGTGGACTGGCCAAATAAACACAACGGTAGAGGCAAATTTATTCAGTTTTAGTTGGAATATGTGAGCCCTTGTTAAATGAACAAGCTAATGAATTTGACTAGGAGCAAATCAGTTTTAAAGGGGTTGCTGGGAATATAGATTCTCATCTTTTAGTCAGTGCAAAACCTCATGGATATTCAGTTGAACAGTAAACCAGATTGTAACTGACAGTAAATTTCTTTATTTAATGAATGCCATAGTGTTAATCAGTACAATAGCACTATTGTAGCCAGTAACTGGAGGATAACTTGGCTTTCATCAGCGAATGAATGAGCTCATTGTTTGCCTTTGATTTTCAACATTCTTTCAGTTCTAGAAACAATGATTAAATAATCAATCAAAATCTAGTAGCCAACAAAAAAATAATTTTTCCGACAGTCCTGTTTTCTTATACATAATACATCTAACCTAATTATTTTTGAGTCTTTGTCCAGCCTCCCAATATCTGAGGGACGTAATGTTACCTCCATTTAAATGGAAGAGAATGATCTCGCACAATGGAGCTGCTTGTGTTCGCATTAGCTTTATCAGGTAAATTGAAATGTGACAGTCACAGGTCTTGGAGATGGACATATTTGCATTCAGATTCTTTAATCATTGTCTGTACTTCAACGGAAAGAGACAAAGTGCTGTGTATTCGTGGAACATAGGACCTGCTAGACAAAAAAGGCCAAGGTCCATCTAGTTTGCCTTCTACCATCCTGATAGTTGCATGCTACAATGATAATTGAGTTGTTGATTAATCATGGCACTTATTATCAATTAGTCTACAACAGATCCAGACATGAGGTGAGGAAAACCCCAGTGGTGGGAACCATCGGTACAAAGCCACCTTGTTTTTCAAATGACATCAGGATCTTTGGCCCCAATATTTTTTTAATTCATTCATGGGATGTGGGTGTCACTGACAAGGCCAGCATTGCCTTGGAGGTCGGGGCCCAGGAGCGAGATCAAGGCCCAGGAGTGGCGCAGCGGGGTCTGGGCCCAGGGAAGGTGCAGCATGGGCCAACAGCGAGGTCGGGAGGACCACACTGCATCTTATGAAACCCAGGCAGAGAGGACCTGTGGGAATGAAGGAGGAGGACAGTAGGAGTATGTTTGTGTGTGTGTGCTAGGCCGATGTAGCAGAGCCTGGTCTCCAATCATCTTGGATCCCCTTGCCATTGGACCAAAACCTTGCACTGTCAAGCCCGTGTGGTAGCTGGTGTGCAACGGCCACCCCACGATAAAAGAATTCACCCTTTAAAATGAAATTCAGGACCTGGAACATCAGGACCCTCATGGACAACCCCAACAGCGACAGACCGGAATGCCGTACTGCTATCGTTGCCCGGGAGCTCAGACATTTCAACATAGACATCGCTGCCCTAAGTGAGACCTGGCGGGCAGGGGAAGGCCAGCTCAGGGAGCAAGGCAGTGGTTATACCTTCTTCTGGAAAGGCAAACCTGAGGAAGAATGCTGCCTCCATGGGGAAGGCTTCGCCATAAAAAATGAGCTAGTTGGACATCTCAGAGTCGTCCCTTGCAGAATAAACGAATGCCTCATGACACTTCGACTCACCCTAGCCCGGAACCGGTGCGCTACGGTCATCAGTGCATACTCCCCAACAATGGAAACCACAGACGAGACCAAAGGGGAATTCTATTCTAGTCTCAAACAATCCCTGTCCTGAGCCCCAACAGGTGACAAGCTGATCCTCCTTGGTGACTTTAACGCCAGAGTTGGAAAGGACACAGACCTCTGGGGAGGTGTGATCAGCAGAGAGGGGGTAGGGAAAGCCAACTCCCAACAGTACCCTCCTCCTGACAAAATGCTTAGAACATGACCTTGTCATAACCAACACCTTGTTCCATCAGAGAGACAAATACAAGGCTTCATGGCAACACCCTCACTCCAAGCAATGGCATCTGCTGGTCTACATCATCGTCCGAGCGAGGGTGCGCAAGGACGTACGCATCACCCGCGCCATGACAGGAGCTGACGACTGCTGGACAGACCACCGCCTAATCCATTCTGTCATCTCCATCAATGTAGCCCCAAAACGGCGGCAGCAACAGAAACAATGCCGCAGGAAAATCAATGCCCTGCTAAGAATGCCCTATTCAGCCTGCACCTCACAACCAACCTGATGACTCCTAGTGATTCTGAGACACAGAGTGTCCATAGCCCCTGGTCTGCACTCAAGGCCTCCATAATCAGCACTTGTGAGACACTCGGTCACTGGATCAGGAAACACCAAGACTGGTTAGACAAGAACGACCAGGAGATCCAGGAGCTAATAAGCCGCAAGCGCAAGGCATTCCTGATCTGGAAACAGCAACACAACTCGAGAGCAAGAAAGCAGCTCTACAGACGCCTGAAGGCCGAGGTCCAACAAAAAACTTGTGACCTAAAGAACAGATGGTGGGTGGAGAAAGCGCAGTAGATCCAGCAGCTAGCCAACATCCATGACGTGCGTGGATTCTTTAACGCAGTCAAGACCACCTACAGCCCAAGGTCCTACCCCACTGCAGGCCAAGAATGGAGAGGTACTGAAGGACAGGGAGGCAGTCAGTGCCTGCTGGAAGGAGCACTTTGAAGATCTCCTTAAGCGAGACTCTCTTCGATGCGAGTGTCCTCAACTCATCCCGCAGCATGCTACCCGCTACCACCTCAGCACAGTGCCAGCCGGCATGAGGTCAAAAAGGCCATCCAATAACTGAAGAACAACAAGGCCTCAGCAGCAGATGGAATCCCCACCGAGGCACTAAAGCATAGCAGAGAAGCACTATTGGCACGAATACATGAACTCATTTCTCTTATTTGGCAGGAGGAGAGCATGCCAGGGGATCTCGGACGTCGTAATCGTGACCATCTTCAAGAATAGTGACAAGTCCGATTGTGGTAATTACAGAGGAGTTTCCCTGCTGCCTGCCACAAGGAAAGTCATCAGAAGAATCCTGCTCGGTTGCCTTCTCCCAGTGGCTGAAGAGCTCTTCCCAGAGTCGCAATGCGGATTCCGTCCACTAAGGGGCACAATGGGCATGATCTTCACCGCGCGTCAATTACAAGAGAAATGCAGGGAACAGCACCAACAGCTGTATGTGGCCGCCTTTGACCTCTCCAAGGCCATCGACACTGTCAACCATGAGGGATTATGAAGCGTCCTCCTCAAATTAGGCTGCCCTCAAAAGTTTGTCACCATCCTCCACCTGCTTCACGACGACATGCAAGCCGTGATCCTGACCAATGGATCCACCACAGACCCAATTCACGTACGGACGGGGGTCAAGCAAGGCTGTGTCATCACACCAACACTCTTCTCGATCTTCTTTGCCGCAATGCTCCATCTCGCCCTCAGTAAGCTCCCCGCTGGAGTGGAGCTAATCTACAGAACAAACGGGAAACTGTTCAACCTCCAGTCCAGATCCAAGGTCGTCCCATCCTCTGTCATCAACTTACATTATGTAGATGACACTTGCGTCTGCACAAGCTTGGAGGTCGAACTCCAAACCATCGTCAACACCTTCACCGAAGCGTATGGCCTTACACTAAACATCCGTAAGACAAAGGTCCTCTACCAACCTGCCCCCGCCACACGGTACCGCCTCCCGATTATCAAAATCCATGACGATGCCTTGGACAACGTGGACCATTTTCCATACCTCGGGAGCCAACACCGCCTTCAGTGTGCCAGTACAGCCTTCGGTCGCCTGAGGAAGGGAGCGTTTGAAGACCAGGACCTCAAACCTGGCACCAAGCTCATGGTCTACAGAGCAGTAGTGATTCCCGCCCTCCTGTATGCTTCAGGGACATGGACCAAGTACAGCAGGCACCCCAAAGTACTGGAGAGGTACCACCAACGCTGCCTCCGCAAGATCCTGCAAATCCATTGGCAGGATAGGTGCACCAACGTCCGTGTTCTCGCTCAGGCCAACATCCACAGCATCGAAGCTTTGACCACGCTTGATCAGCTCCGATAGACAGGTCACATTGTCTGCATACCCGATACAAGACTCGCAAAACAAGCGCTCTACTCGGAGCTCTGACACAGCAAAAGAGCCCCAGGTGGGCAGAGGAAACACTTCAAGGACACCCTCAAAGCCTCCTTGGAAAAAGTGCAACAGCCCCTCCGACACCTGGGAATCCCTGGTCCAAGACTGCTCAAAGTGGAGGAGAAGCATCCGGGAAGGCGAGAACACCTCGAGTCGCTTCGTCGGGAGCAAGCAGAAGCCAAGCGCAAACAGGGGAAGGAGCGCACACCCGCCCCTTCAACCACCGTCTGCCCCACCTGTGACAGAGACTAGGTCCCGCGTTGGACTCATCAGTCACCTGAGAACTCACTTTTAGTGTGGAAGCAAGTCATCCTCCGTTCTGAGGGACTGCCTAAGAAGGGAAGAATTTATTGCCCATCCCTACCGATATACTTCCAAGTCAGGATGGTATGTGACTTGGAGGGGAACTTGGAGATGGTGGTGTTCCCATGCGCCTGCTGCCCTTGCCCTTCTAGGTGGAAGAGTTTGTGGAAACAATCCCTTTAAAAATGTTTAAATTTAGTTTTCAAAAAATTAAATTTTTGTATCAAATGTTTAATTAAATTGTATTTTAATTAATTTCAAATGTGATTTATTTTTATTTAACTGGTGTGTAATTGTGTTTTTTGTGGGGATTCTGTGTGTAAATGGAACCCCCATAAGCATAATGGGAACCCCCCTTTCTCATTGGTTGGGCCTGGCCCACGTGATGCCAGGGACCCTTGTGAACCGCGTGCGCCCCTGGGATACGTGGGCCTCTACACAGGTGTACGCCTGCAGGCCCAGGAGCGCAAGAGTCCGAAGGTAGGGAGACACCAGGTAGGTCCGTACTTTTCTTGTGGATCGGAGGTATTCACCCGCGGGAAGCCTCCGACCACAATTTCAGGGCCAGTGTATAAGTTGTTGGTGAATTATAATTTGTACTATTTTACTAAAAGCTGTGTATTTTAAAACTATAACCATGAAGGAAACATGGAAAAAACAGTAAGTAAACAAAGTAATGTTTCAAGCTGTATTTTGAAAAATGCTAAATTAAAATGTGAAACACACACTTTAGTTGGTGTCACACTTGTTACTTGCTGGCTTCCCAATCCTCCATAAATGCCAACTTGCCCAGAACTCAGCCACCCACACCCTGTCTCAGCCCAAGTCCTGCTCATCCATTACCCCCATCCTCACTGACCTCCCTACCTCCATTCAGGAGGGAAATCAGCAAGTATTTTTTCACACGACAGGTAGTGGAAATCGGGAACTCGCGCTCTCTTTTCCCCGCCCCCCCCCCCCCCCAAACCACCCCAGTCAAAAACCTCAAGCTTAATAGAGGTGTTCAAAATATTGAAGGGTTTTATTCTAGTGAGGAGAAACTGCTTCCATTTACATCTGGGTCGGTAACCAGAGGACACAGATTGAAGGTAATTGGCAAAGAGCCAGAGCAGAAATAAGGAGAATCTTTTTACGCACCGAGTTGTTATGATCTGGAATACACTGCCTGAAAGGACGGTGGAAGCAGATTCAGTAGTAACTTTCTAAAGGGAATTGCATAAATACTTGAAAATTAAATATTTGTAGGGCTATGGGGAAAGAGCATAAGAACATAAGAAATAGGAGCAGGAGTAGGCCAATCGGCCCCTCGAGCCTGCTCCGCCATTCAATAAGATCATGGCTGATCTGATCCTAACCGCCAATCTACTATCACTGAACCATCTCCTGAATCTAACAGAATTAGACACACGAAATAGGAGCAGGATCAAGCTACAGGGCCCCTGGGCCCGCTCCGCTACCCACAGGGCCATGACCAATCCGAACCTAGACTCATGTCCAAATTCCTGCCAGTTCCCCGTAACCCTTTATTCCCTTTACTTCTAGGAAACTGTCTATTTCTGTTTTAAATTTATGTAATGATGTAGCTTCTACAGCTTTTTGGGGCAGCATATTCCATGGACCTACCACCCTCTGAGTGAAGTAGTTCCTCCTCATCTCAGTTTTGAAAGAGCAGCCCCTTATTCTAAGACTATGCCCCCTAGTTCTAGTTTCACCCATCATCGGGAAAATCTTCCCCGCATCCACCCGATCCAACCCCTTCACAATCTTATATGTTTCAATAAGATCGCCTCTCATTCTTCTGAACTCCAATGAGTAGAGTCCCAATCTACTCAACCTCTCCCCATATGTCCATCCCCTCATCCCCAGGATTAACCGCGTCAACCTTCTTTGTACTGACTCGAGAGCAAGTATGTCTTTTAAGTATGGACACCAAAACTGTGTGCAGTATTCCAGGTGCGGTCTCACCAATAACTTGTACAACTGAAGCAATACCTCCCTATTTTTATATTCCATCCCCCTAGCAATGAAAGCCAACATTCCATTGGCCTTCTTAATCACTTGCTGCACCTGCATACTAACCTTTTGAGTTTCGTGCACCAGGACCCCCAGATCCCTTTGTACTTCAGTACTTTACAGTTTCTTGACATTGAGATAATAACTTGCTCTACGATTTTTCCTGCCAAAGTGCATAACCTCACACTTTACAGTATTGTATTCCATCTGCCAAATCTCTGCCCACTTACTTAGCCTGTCTATGTCCCCTTGCAGGTTTTTTATGTCCTCCTCACTCACTACTTTCCCTCCCATCTTAGTATCATCTGCAAACTTTTGATATGTTACACTCGGTCCCCTCCTCCAAATCGTTAATATAGATTGTAAAGAGTTGGGGACCCAGCACTGACCCCTGTGGAACACCACTAGTTACTGATTGCCAGTCCGAGAATGAACCATTTATCCCAACTCTCTGCTTTCTGTTAGATAGCCAATCCTCTATCCATGCCAGAATATTACCCCCAATCCCGTGATTTTTTATCTTAAGCAATAATCTTTTGTGTGGCACCTTGTCAAATGCCTTTTGGAAGTCTAAATACACTACGTCCACTGGTTCCCCTTTATCCACCCTATATGTTACTTCCTGAAAGAATTCCAGCAAATTTGTCAAACATGACTTCCCCCTCATAAAACCATGCTGACTTTGTCCTATTAAATTATGATTATCCAAATGTCCTGTTACTGTCTCCTTAATAATGGACTCCAATATTTTACCTACCACAGATGTTAGGCTAACCGGTCTACAGTTTCCAGCCTTCTGTCTACTGCCCTTTTTAAATAAGGGCGTTACATTAGCAGTTTTCCAGTCTGCCGGGACCTTTGCTGATTCCAGGGAGTTCTGGAAAATTATTACCAATGCATCCACAATCCCTACCGCCACTTCCCTCAAGACCCTAGGATGTAAGCCATCAGGTCCAGGTGATTTATCCGCCTTGAGTCCCATTTTACTGAGTACCACTTCTTTAGTGATTTTGATCGTGTTTAACTCCTCCCCCCCTATAGCCCCCTGTTTGTCCAGTGTTGGGATATTCTAAGTGTCCTCTACTGTAAAGACTGATACAAAATATTCATTCAGTGTTTTTGCCATCTCCATATTTCCCACCATTAATTTCCCGGTCTCATCCTCTAAGGGACCAACATTTACTTTAGCCACCCTTTTTCTTTTTATATAACTATAAAAACTTACTATCTGTTTTTATATTTTTTGCTAATTTACTTTCATAATCTATCTTCCCTTAATCTTTTTGTTACTTTTTGCTGTCTTTTAAAGTTTTCCCAATCCTCTATCCTCCCACTAGATTTGGCTACCTTATATGCCCTTGTTTTTAGTCGAATACTATCCTTAATTTCTTTACTTAGCCACGGATGGCTGTCTTTTCTTTTACACCCTTTTCTTCTCAGTGGAATATATTTTTTTTGGAAGTTGTAAAATAACTCCTTAAATGCACACCACTGATCATGTATCGTCTTACCCTTTAATATATTTTCCCAATCCACTCGACTCAATTCCGCTCTCATACCTTCATACTCTCCTTTATTCAACCTTAGCACGCTTGTTTGAGATCCAACCTTCTCACCCTCTAATTGAATATGGAATTCAACCATGTTATGGTCACTCATTCCAAGGGGATCCTTTACTAGGACATTTTTAATTAATCCTGTCTCGTTACACAGGACCAGATCTAAGGTTGCTTGCCCCCTGGTCGGTTCAGTTACATACTGCTCAAGAAACCCATCCCTAATACACTCAATGAACTCATCCTCAAGGCAGCCCTGCCCAATTTGATTTGTCCAATTAATATGATAGTTAAAATCCCCCATAATTATAGATGTTCCCTTATTACAAGCCTCAACTATTTCCTGATTGATACTCCATCCAACAGAGTTGCAACTGTTCGGAGGCCTATAGACTACGCCCACTAGTGTTTTTTTCCCCTTATTATTCCTTACCTCCACCCAAACTGTTTCATTATCCTGATCTTTTGACCCAATATCATTTCTCTGTATTACAGTGATTCCTTCCTTTATTAACATAGCCACCCCACCTCCCCTTCCTTCCTGCCTGTCCTTCCTGATCGTTAAATAACCTGGTATGTTTAATTCCCAGGCATTGTCACCCTGCAGCCATGTTTCTGTAATGGCCACAAGATCATACCCATATGTAGTTATTTGTGCCATTAACTCGTCTATTTTGTTACGAATGCTACGTGCATTCAGATAGAGAACTTTCAAATATGTTTTGTGACACTTAGTTCCTGCTTTTGCCCTTTTTATTACTTTTACTCCATACCTTCTGCCCCTTCCTGACACACTCTGGTTTTTAATTTCCCCACTGCTACCTAAGTCTATGACCTTCTCTGTTGTCATTTTTATTATTTGCTCTCTAGGAACCTCCCCCCCCCCCCCCCCCACTAGTTAGTTTAAAGCCCTCTCTACAGCCCTAGTTATATGATCCGCCAGGACTCTAGTCCCAGCACTGGCCAAGTGAAGCCCGTCCCAACGGAACAGCTCCCTCCTGCCCCAGTACTGGTACCAGTGTCCCAGGAAGCAAAACCCATTTCTCCCACACCAGTCTTTGAGCCACGCATTTAACTCTCTAATTTTATTTGTCCTAGCCAAATTTGCTCGTGGCTCAGGTAATAATCCAGAGATTATTACCCTTGAGGTTCTGTCTTTTAATTTGACCCCTAGCTGCTCATACTCCTTTAACAGAACCGGCTTCCTAGTCCTATCTACGTCGTTTGTACCAACATGGACCACGACAACTGGATCCACCCCCTCCCACTGCAAGTTTCTTTCCAGCCCAGAGGAGATGTCCTTAACCCTGGCACCGGGTAGGCAACACAGCCTTCGGGACTCTCGCTCTCGGCTGCAGAGAACTCTATCTATCCCCCTAATAATACTATCCCCTACCACTGCAACATTTCTATTTACTCCCCCCCCCTCTTGAATGGCCCCCCGTTCCACAGTGCTGTGGCCAGGTTGCTCATCCTCCCTGCAGTCCCTGCTCCTGTCCCCACAGGGAGTAAGAACCTCGAACCTGTTGGTCAAGAGCAAGGGCTGTGGCTCCTCCAGCTCTACCTCCTGGATCCCCGTACCTGCCTCACTCGTAGTCACACCGTCCTGTCCCTGACCATGGGCTACATCTGAATTACTTAACTTCATAGGGGTGACCACCTCCTGATACAGAGTCCAGGTACTTCTCCCCCTCCCTGATGTGTCGCAGTGTCTGAAGCTCAGACTCCAGCTCATCAACACGGAGCTGGAGTTCCTGTAGCAGCAGACACTTGTCACAGACGTAATCACAGTGAGCCTCAATGGGGTTCACCGGCTCCCACATCTCGCAACAGTAACACATCACCTGCTCCATTCTATTTAATTAATTAAATTTTTTATTGTCAGTTATGGACACCCTCTGCCCGATTTTAGATGCTAGTATCCCCTTTAATTAATTGGATTTAAATTAAATCAATCCCTCTAGTTACACCAGTTAAATGGTTTACCAACAGTCACTCTGCACCAGAAAGGCCTTGGTACACCACAGCAACCTTAAAAACTATAAACCACAGACTTAAAGTTTTAAAACGAGAGAAATACTCCAACCAATCACCTACCTGTTTTGTGGTGACGTCACACCTTGAATACTTTTTACCTCTCTCCTTGCCTGAGATTGGTGAGGCCTACCTGAGCCTCTGGGGCCTCTTGCAGTCGCTCTGCCGCGCTGCTCTGCCTCCACCCGCTGCCGATGCCGCACTGAGGCCTACCTGAGCCTCTGGGGCCTCTTGTAGTCCCTCTGCCGTGCTGCTCCGCCTCCACCCGCTGCCGATGCCGCACTGAGGCCTACCTGAGCCTCTGGGGCCCCTTGTAGCCGCTCTGCTCCGCCTCCACCCGCTGCCGATGCCGCACTGAGGCCTACCTGAGCCTCTGGGGCCTATTATAGTCGCTCTGCCGCTCTGCTCCGCCTCCACCCGCTGCCGATACCGCAGGGGAGTGGGGCTAATTGGATCACTCTTTCAGAGAGCGGGCACAGATATGATGGGCTGAACTGCCTCCTGTGCTCTGTGATTCTAACCACTCCCTGTGACAAACCATTTTACACTGCCAACAACCCATTGCACAAGGAAATTTCTCCAAACCTCTCTCCCCACTCTCAATTTTAAATTGATGACCTCCTGGTCACTGACTCTCCAATCAGTGGAAATAGCCCTTCCCTATTCACTCCAGCCAGGAGATTTCTCCGAGTTAACCCTGGCCCGCCAGTGGAGTTTCCACCACACTTGCGGTGAAGTTACAGTGATGCAGCAGGAATAGCTCTGAGGAATTTCCTGGCTCCTGTCGAAACCGTCCATATAAAACTCCCATTAAATACGCGCTCTATGGCTTTAATGCCTTTTCTATAATGTGGCACTGAAAACTGCCCTCAGTACTTTAACTAATGGCCTAGCCAATGCCTTGCACCAATTTATCATCAGCTCTTTACTCTTGTGCTCCATACCCTTATTTATGAAACCCCAAATGTTCCTCTTTAATGGCTTTATCTACCTTCATTTGCTTTTTCAGGGGATTATGCATTTGAGACCTGAGGTCTCTCTTCATCTACACCCTCCAGCTTCTTTCGTTGAATGTGTACTCTCATTCCCTATTTCCCCCCCAAATATATTCCCTCCATTTCACAACATTACTTGTGTAATGTATATACCTTTTAAGGGGGGAACTATGTTTTACAGCTCATGTATACTGCAGTACTGGCAGTGACCACACCTGTATATAGCACTGAGTAGTAATCTGTACAGATCAGTTGCCGTGTGAGCCACGTTGAGTAAACACCTGTTGTACCGTTCTCCGCAGTCTGTGTCTTATTATACATGGACGCAACATTGGCGACGAGGCAGGTTCGAACCTACCTGCAACTCTGCATCACCTCCTGGGGATTTGTTCCTGGAGATCAGTGGATTGGAGGTCAAGGCCAGAGACTCGGGCATCGACCAAGGGCAATCGCACAGTCATCCAGCAGAGACTCGAGAATTGCGGGGGAGGCTGTCGAGAGCCAGGCTTGGCTTTCCAGTCGAGGTGCTCCAGCGAAACGGGCTGGCAACAGGTAGTGCGCAGACCCTTCCCGGACAGCAGCGGGCTAGAGCCCGACCGAGCGGCACAGCAAAAGGCCGAGCAGCGTCGATGGGGGAGAGAGAGAGTGGGCAGAGCGCACAGGGCACAGCCGGTGTTCAGGGGCCGAGCAGCGTCAGAGAGGGGGAGAGAGAGAGATGCGCAGAAACCCGCGAGGTGCTGCCATTGCCACGAGGACCGCCGAGAGCGGCGTTGGCAGTAGCCAGGAGAAGCGCGCGAAACCTACAGGGCGCCGCCATTGCCACAAGAACCGCCGGGAGCGGCGTTGGCAGCAGCGGGGGAGGAAGGAAAGCGCGGGATACGCCATTTTAAACCACACCCAAAATGGCGAAGAGTGGCAGTATCACCGCATTTGACAATGAAGTGGAAGATTGGACTACATCTGTCAAACGAATAGAGGTGTACTGCAAGGCAAATGAGATGTCAGATGACAAGAAAGCGTCGGTATTGTTAAATTTAATGGGTGCAAAGACGTATGGCTTATTACGAAACTAGTAACCCCAACGAAGCCAATGGAAAAGAGTTTTGAAGACATAGTAACGATACTAAAGGAACATTTAAACCCCACACCGCTGCTGATAGCAGAAAGATTCAAGTTTCACAAACGGAACCAGCATAAGGATGAAAGCAATGCTGATTATTTAACAGAACTGCGCAAACTATCGAAACGCTGCCAGTTTGGAGCGGGACTGGCAGATACCTTAAGGGACAAGTTTGTGTGTGGGCTTCAAAGTGAAGGAACCCAGAAACGGCTTTTATCTGAAAAGGACCTTAGGCTGGAAAAGGCTTTCAGCATTGCGGTATCATATGAAGCAGCAGCACGGGGCGCTGCAGAGATACAACAAAGACCGCAAGAGTATGGCACAAACGAAATGTCATATGGAACAGAGAAGTGCTATCGCTGCGGCAGAACAACACATGACCAGAATGATTGCTGGTTCAAAGACAAAGTGTGCAGACAGTGTGGAAAAGTAGGACACATAGCACGAGTCTGCAGGTCGGGAAAGAAAACCAGCAATAAGAAACCTACCAAAGGAAAGTACAAGAAGGTACAGAAGATGACGGAGAATAGTTCAGATGAACAAAAGAGTGATAACGACTCCGAAAGCAGGGAACTGAGTTGTCTGAAACTACATAATGTGATCACAACGGAGGATCACCGAACCATTTGGGTCACACTCAAGTTAGCAGGAGTCCAGGTAAAGATGGAATTGGACACAGGATCAGCCCTAACAGTCATAAACCGACGGGACTACGAGCGGCTATTCTCACACATACCCTTGAGAGACACAAAAATTATTTTGAAGACGTACACGGGGCAAAAAGTCTACCCCAAAGGAAAAATAAGGGTGACCGTTATATTATATACTAGCTGAAGTGCCCGGCGGTGCCGAGGCTTTTTCGAGGGCATGTTGTTGTTGGAAGAGAGAGAGAGAGCGACTGGGGGGGGAAGAGAGAGAGCGACTGGGGGGGAAGAGAGAGAGCGACGGGGGGAAGAGAGAGAGCGACTGGGGGGAAGAGAGAGAGCGACTGGGGGGAAGAGAGAGAGCGACTGGGGGGGAAGAGAGGGAGGGGAGGGGGGAAGAGGGGGGGAGGGGGGGAAGGGAAGGAGGGGGGGAAGGGCGGGAGGGAGGGGGAGGGGGGAAGGGAAGGAGGGGGGGAAGGGAGGGGAAGGGCGGGAGGGAGGGGGAGGGGGCGGGGGGGAGGAAGGGAGGGCAGGTGGGGGAGGGGGGAGGGAGGGCGGCGGGGAGGGAGGGCGGCGGGCGCGCCCCCCCCCCCACGGAGGTGAAGACCGCCGATTGCGCGCGCAGCAGGAGCTGAGACGCGGCGTCTCTCTCGGCCGGCGGGCCCGGTTGCCAGGGCAACCGTGACACTGACCAAGCCAGAGAGAGAGACGCCGCGTCTCAGCTGCTCCTGCTGCGCGCGCGGCCCGCCCCCGAGGGTCGCGGCCGCTCCCCCCGAGGTGAAGACCGCCGATTGCGCCCGTTGCCAGGGTAACGCTGGACGCTCAGCAAGCCCCGGCAGAGAGAGACGTCTCAGCTCCTGCTGCGCGCGCACCCTAGCGGCGCTGGGCTGAGGCTGGCCCTCCAGCCTTCGAGTGGGGCCGGGAGGTGCCTAGCTCGGGCGTGGGTGCGGAGGAGACGCCGAGGCTTCTAGGCCTACCTGGAAAAACGGGGAAAGGTAGGAAAATTAATGAGATTAGATAAGTTAATTACTTTCTAAATCATTTTTTTAAAAAACAATATGTGTTTTAAAAGCAACGTTTTTTTTTAAGACGCAGAAAGCGGGAAAAAGAAAGGAAAAGTTTGGAATCAAGATGGCGGCGACTTACCTCGGTTCAGAACGATAAAGCTCGGCCACACGCGCACCGATTGGCCCGGCGGCACACGCCAGCAACCCGGCGTACGATTGGTCGAGCTCGAGGTCACTCTGTCGCTAATGAGCGGATAATGAGATGCTAATGAGCGGAATGTTGAAGGTTTTTGGGATACCGCGGGTGCAATTTTAGCCCGGCCGAAACGTAAATACGCTTAAAACCGTCTCGGAAGCGTAAGCTTTCTTTGGAGGTAACGCGCGCGTAGGTACGCCCTGTAACTTTCGAGTGCATACCCGCAACGCACACGCGATGACAGACAGAATGACAGAAGTACCGATTTATATATATAGATAACTGTAAGGAAACACCAAAACTAGACCTGTATGTATTGCAAGATGGAGGACCACCATTACTGGGACGTGAATGGATCCGGAAAATACAACTGGATTGGCATTCCATACAGGCACTGACTGTGGCTGACAAAAAGGATGACGACGTCACACCTGGGCGACTGTCAAAGATCCTAACTGACGCGAAAGAAGTGTTCCAGCAAGGACTCGGAACACTAAAAGGCATGACAGCGATGATTAAAATTGAAGAAAACGCAAGCCCAAAATTTTTTAAGGCCAGACCGGTACCTTATGCGATCCGCCCAGCCGTCGAAGCAGAGCTGGAGAGTCTGGAACGTTCAGGTGTCCTGTCCAAGGTAGACTGGAGTGAGTGGGCTATACCCATCGTCCCGGTGATGAAAAAGTCGTTGAGCAGCACGCCTGGGGAACCAAGGAAGGTTCGCATCTGTGGGGACTTCAAGGTAACAGTGAACCCGGTCCTTCACACCGTACAATATCCACTTCCGCGGATCGAAGATATTTTCGCCTCGCTATCTGGAGGGAAATGTTTCACTAAGATTGATCTGGCCCAGGCGTATCTGCAAATGGAGGTGGAAGAAGCATCAAAAAAATACCTCACAATCAACACCCATAAAGGTCTCTACCAATACAACCGGCTGGTATTTGGGGTAGCATCAGCTCCGGCTATTTGGCAGAGGGCAATGGAACAAGTCCTGCAAGGGATCCCAGGGACCCAGTGTTATTTGGACGACATCCTGGTCACGGGCGAAAATGACAGTGATCACCTTGCCAACCTGGAGCAGGTGCTCAATAGATTGCAGGAATATGGGCTCCGAGCTAACCACCCCAAATGCGAGTTTTTTAGAAAACAGATCTCGTATTGTGGCCACGTTACCGATAAAGAGGGGTTACATAAGTCCCCAGAGAAGATTGAGGCAGTAGTCAAGGCTCCAGCACCGGAAAATGTGTCGCAACTGAGGTCGTTCCTCGGGCTGGTAAACTACTACCATAAGTTCTTGCCAAATTTGTCTACAATACTACACCCACTGAACACCCTGCTGCAAACTGGGGTGCCATGAAGTGGAGTGACGAATGTAGACGAGCTTTCCAGAAGAGCAAAACACTAATCACATCGAAAGAGGTATTGGCCCATTACAACCTAGCATTACCAATTCGGTTGGCATGTGATGCGTCACCCTACGGCATTGGAGCGGTGCTGTCACACAAATTCTCGGACGGCTCAGAGAGGCCAATAGCCTTTGCGTCACGATCACTAACCTCAGCCGAGCGTAACTACGCCCAGATTGACAGGGAGGCCCTCAGCCTAGTGTGGGGAGTGAAAAAGTTCAATCACTATCTGCACGGGCAGAAATTCACCTTGCTGACTGATCACCAGCCTCTTGTCTCCATTTTTAATCCGAAGAAGGGTGTTCCGGTGATGACTGCGCAACGTCTACAAAGATGGTCACTTTTTCTAGGGGCGCACCACTATGAGATTGAATATAAGGGCACGAAACAGCATGGAAATGCTGATGGGCCATCACGCCTGCCACTGCCTGCTGCGGAGGAAGCACCAGCAGTGGATCCTGTTGAAATATTCCATTTGACTATAGTTGAATACCTACCGGTAAGTAACGCTTGTATCGAAAGGGAAACCCGAAATGACCCGACACTGTCTCGGGTATATGATTTGACGGTGAAGGGATGGCCAGCACATGGCGACTCACTGCCAGCATTCTCGACAAGGAGAGAACAGCTGTCAGTGTGCCGGGGGACCTTGGGTGGAATTACCACTCGGGATCCACACATCAAGTTAAGGGATAGAGTGCTCAATGAGCTTCATGAGGGTCATCTGGGAGGGGTAAAAATGAAAAGCCTAGCCAGGGCTTATGTGTGGTGGCCGGGAATCGATAAACAAATCGAGGACCTGACCAAGAGCTGCTCAGGATGCTAGAAAGTCCAAAATGCACCACCACAGGCCCCTCTACACCCATGGGAGTGGCCCTCATCTCCATGGCAACGGGTGCATATTGATTTTGCTGGTCCATTCATGGACTCAATGTTTTTAATAGCCGTGGATGCTGTGGTAAACAACTGTTAACCTGTACATGTCTGTGTGGTAAACCACTGTTAACCCTGTACAAGTCCAGGCATGTATCAGCCCCTGGCTCCACCCCTAAGCCTGGGTATAAAGGTGACTCACCACCCTTCCCCCCGGGAGCTCTTGGGATGGATTCACTAGCAGAGGCATGCTCTAGTTCTTAGTCAATAAAAGCCTACTTCATATAAGTCCATTTCGTAGTCTTTGGTATTGTTGATAGCGCATCAATTTTATTTACTAATTTTCAACATGGAGCAAATCTTGAAGCCGGAACGTTTAGACCTGGATCCTCAAGCAGCAGATGCAGCCAACAACTTTGAACACTGGTTGAGCTGTTTCGAAGCCTTCCTGGAGGCCTCCAGCACTACTGTCACTACAGATGACGTGAAACGGCTTGTCTTGAACTCACGGGTGAGCCACCAAGTCTACTCGATCATCCGAGACGCCACTACTTACGTGGCCGCCATCGCGACGCTAAAGGAACAATATGTGAGGCCTGTTAACGAGGTCTACGCCAGACACCTGGCTACCCGAAAACAGCGCCCCGGGTGTGGTAAACCAATGTTTGTATTCCACTGTGTACATGCCTGGACATGCCTCGGCTGACTCCTCCCACAAGTCCTAGTATAAAGGTGACTGCTCCCCAGCCCTTTGTATTTCTGGACTGGTCGACCACTCGAGGCAGACCTTCATTCTTTTGTTAATAAAAGCCTTTAGTTACTCTCTTAACTCTGTCTTTTATGAGTAATTGATAGTGCATCACCGGGGAATCGGGCGCTGAATATTTACTGGCACTGAGTCCTCAGCCGGGACTGTAATTGCAAAGCGGTGACGGCCAAGGAATGCACGGAAGACCTGATCTGAGACGCCTATGTAGCTGGCATCAGGTCCAACTATACTCGGCAGAGGCTGCTGGAACAGAGGGGGCTCGACCTGCAGAAGACGGTGGCCCTCGCTAACTCGTTAGACGTGGCCCTCCAGATCATGGACGCCTACCCCCCTGACCGGATGGCCACGTGGATGCCACGGGAGCAGCCATCTTGGGACCCGGTAAGGCCAGCAGCCCAACTACAGCTGCAATGACCAGAGGCCAGAAATGCTACTTCTGCGGCCAGGCCAAGCACCCCAGACAGCAATGCCCAGCAAAGGACGCGACCTGCTCCAAATGCGGCCAGAAAGGCCACTACGTGAGAGTGTGCAAGGCGAAATCGACCTCCAATTCCAGCAGCGCCGCGTGTGAACCGTACAGGCCGCCATTTTGGACCCCACCAACCAAGTGTGAGCCGTGCGGGCCGCCATTTTGGACACCACCAGCCGAGGGGGAGCCGCCATCTTGGACACCATCTCGGGACCAGGCCCTCGGCGCGGGCGAATAATACAGCGACCCACCGACCTCGACGATGGCCTCCATCACCCTGGACCAATCTAGGCCCCATCAACTAGCCAGGTCCATGATGAACGTAAAGGTAAATGGCCATGCCACAAATTGCCTTTTCGACTGCAGAAGCACGGAGAGCTTCACCCACCCCGACACGGTGCGACGCTACTCCCTATCGGTTATGCGCACACGCCACCAGGTCTTTATGGCCTCAAAGTCCCATACGGCGGACGTCGGCAGCTACTGTGTAGCGACTCTGACAGTGAACGGCGTGGAGTACAGAGAGTTTAAATTCCTCGTCCTGCCACAGCTCTGCGCTCCTGTACTGCTAGGATTAGACTTCCAGTGCCATCTGGAGAGCGTCACGATGGCATATGGCGGGCCCCTGCCCCCACTTACAGTCTGCAGCCAGCAGAATTTAAACACGGCGCCGCGCAAAGTATGCAGCCTGTCCACCCTGAAGGTCAAACCCCCCCCCCCGTTGTTCGCTAACCTCACCAAAGACTGCAAGCCAATTACTACTAAAAGCAGGCGTTACAGTGCCGGGGATAGGAGCTTTATTAAATCAGAAGTACAAAGACTCCTGAGGGAAGGGATTATCGAGGGCAGCACCAGCCCATGGTGAGCCCAAGTGGTGGTAGTAAAGACCGGCGAAAAGCAGTGCCTGGTTATTGATTACAGCCAGACGATCAATCGATACACGCAATTAGACGCATACCCACTTCCCCGCATATCTGACATGGTCAACCAGATAGCACAATACCGGGTATTCTCGACGATTGATCTGAAGTCGGCATACCACCAGCTCCCCATCAGGCCTGAGGACCGCCAGTACACGGCCTTCGAGGCTGACGGTCGCCTCTACCACTTCCTCCGAGTCCCCTTCGGCGTCACCAACGGGGTCTCGGTCTTCCAAAGGGAGATGGACCGGATGGTTGACCAGAATGCGCTGCAGGCCACCTTCCCCTATCTAGACAACGTCACCATCTGCGGCCATGACCGGCAGGACCACGACGCCAACCTAGAAAAATTCCTCCGTACGGCCCAACGGCTGAATCTGACATACAGCAGAGAAAAATATGTTCTGCACCGCGCGCCTCGCTATTCTTGGCTGCGTGGTGGAAAACGGAGTCATCGACCCCGACCGAATGCGCCCCCTCCTGGAACTACCCCCCACTGCCTAAAAGCCCTGAAGAGATGACTAGGGTTCTTCTCTTAGTACGCCCAGTGGGTGCCCAACTATGCGGACAAAGCCCGGCCCCTCATCAAGTCAACCTCCTTCCCCCTGACGGCAGAGGCCTGTGCGGCCTTCACCCTCATAAAAGAGGACATTGCGAAGGCCACAATGCACGCAGTGGATGACTCCATCCCTTTCCAAGTGGAGAGCGATGCATCCGACTTTGCCCTAGCCGCAACCCTTAACCAGGCGGGGAGACCCGTGGCCTTCTTTTCACGGACCCTCCAGGGCCCCGAAATTCGACACTCCTCAGTCGAGAAGGAGGCCCAGGCGATAGTGGAGGCTGTACGGCACTGGAGGCATTACCTGGCCGGTAAACGTTTCACCCTGCTCACTGACCAACGGTCAGTAGCATTTATGTTTAACAACAGACAAAGGGGGAAAATCAAAAATGATAAGATATTGCGGTGGAGGATCGAGTTATCCACCTACAACTACGATATCTTATACCGGCCCGGGAAACTTAATGAGCCCCCAGACGCCCTATCCCGTGGGACATGTGCCAACGCACAAGTCGATAGGCTATGGACCCTCCACAATGATCTCTGCCACCCGGGGGTCACCAGGTTCTTCCACTTTATTAAAGCTCGCAACCTGCCTTACTCCATCGAGGAGGTCAGGACCATGACCAGGAACTGCCAGGTCTGCGCCGAATGCAAACTGCATTTTTATAGGCCAGACAGGGCACACCTGATTAAAGCCACCCGCCCCTTCGAACGTCTCAGCGTCGATTTCAAGGGGCCCCTTCCCTCCTCTGACCGCAACACGTACTTCCTCAATATTATTGACGAGTACTCCCGTTTCCCCTTCGCCATCCCCTGCCCGGACATGACCAGCGCCACAGTCATCAGGTGCCTCCACGACCTGTTCGCCATATTTGGCTTCCCCAATTACATCCACAGCGACAGGGGCTCATCGTTCATGAGCGACGAGCTGCGCCAGTACCTGCTCGAGAAGGGCATAGCCACGAGCAGGACTACCAGCTACAACCCCCGGGGTAACGGACAGGTAGAGAGGAAGAACGCAATGGTGTGGAAGACCGCCATGCTCGCCCTAAAATCCAAGGGCCTCCCAATCTCCCGCTGGCAAGATGTCCTCCCCGATGCGCTCCACTCCATACGATCACTGCTCTGTACTGCCACAAATGCCACCCCTCACGAGAAGATGTTTGTCTTCCCCAGGAAATCCACCTCGGGGACATCACTACCGCCATGGCTGACGTCTCCGGGACCCGTCCTGCTCAGGAAACACGTGAGGAGCCATAAGACGGACCCCCTGGTCGAAAAGGTTCACCTACTCCACGCCAACCCACAGTACGCCTACGTGGCGTATCCTGACGGGCGGGAGGACACAGTCTCAATTCGAGACCTCGCACCCTCAGGTACCACCCGAAACACCATCGATCACCATCCACTACCTCCACCCACCACCACTACCCACGACGCACCACCGGGGTGTCTACCACGAACTGACGACATGCCGGTGCCATCCCTACCCCGAGAGGACGACACGCCAGTGCTCCATCCCACGTGAGAAGCGGCCGCGGGCAAAGAACCGCCGCAACCGGCACCACGAAGATCATTACGGCAGACAAGACCCCCGGAGAGACTTTTGTATACGAACTTTTGAAACACTTCACCGCGCCGGACTCTTTTTAAACGAGGGGTGAATGTGGGAAACCACTGTTAACCTGTACATGCCTGTGTGGTAAACCACTGTTAACCCTGTACAAGTCCAGGCATGTCTCAGCCCCTGGCTCCACCCCTAAGCCTGGGTATAAAGGTGACTCACCACCCTTCCCCCGGGAGCTCTTAGGATGGATTCACTAGCAGAGGCATGCTCTAGTTCTTAGTCAATAAAAGCCTACTTCATATAAGTCTATTTCGTAGTCTTTGGTATTGTTGATAGGCCATTTCGAGTGCGTATCTGATGCGCTGAGGTCATCAAAATGTCCACCACCACCACGGAGAAAGCTATTGCAGTCCTACGGACCATTTTTGCCAGGAATGGCTTGCCAGAACAGATTTGCTCCGACAACGGATCACAGTTTGTGTCCGAAGAGTTCCGGAGGTTCTTCAAAAAGAATGGGGTAAGGCATTACACATCCGTCCCGTGACATCCAGCCACAAATGGATTGGCTGAGAGGTTCGTACAAACCTTTAAGAAGGCAATAAAGGCTATGTACAATGACAACATTCCGCTGCAGCACAAGGTGGACAATTTCCTGTTCGCCTACCGGAATACGACACATGCAGTCACCAACCAGGCCCCAGCCATGATGTTCTTTAACCGAAGGTTAAGATCTCGCCTGGATTTGCTCAGACCAAACGTACGAAGAAATGTTGAGAGTAAGCAATTCCAGCACATCCATGAGAAGCTAACAAGGAGCTTCAATGTAGGGCAACTAGTCTTGGCCCGCGACTACCGAACAGAAAAATGGCAGCCAGGAACGATATGCACACGACAGGGCCCACTAATGTACACAGTGGACGTTGGGGAGAGCATCGTGAGACGCCATGCTGACCAGATCCTAGAGTCACAGGAACAAGTCAACCCCATGCCTCGCCCATACGTACCTGGTGATGAACCCGACGTACAGGTCGCATCTACCCCAGAAACAGTAGCATCGGAAGCTGATGAACCAACCGACGACAGGGGGCCAGAATCGCCTCCACACCAAGAGCAAGACACTCGGGAAAGGCGCTATCCAGAAAGGATCAGGAAGCCTCCCCAAAGACTGAATATATAAATAGACTATTTTCAGCTAATGTTGCATGTTAAAAGTGTTAATTGTAATTAGTTTGATATTTAATTGTAATTAGTTTGATATTTAATTGTTAAGAGTGTTATGGTACTGTTAATCTAAAAGGGGAGGAATTGTAATGTATATACCTTTTAAGGGGGGAACTATGTTTTACAGCTCATGTATACTGCAGTACCGGCAGTGACCACACCTGTATATAGCACTGAGTAGTAATCTGTACAGATCAGTTGCAGTGTAAGCCACGTTGAGTAAACACCTGTTGTACCGTTCTCCGCAGTCTGTGTCTTATTATACACGGCCGCAACAACTTGCATCTGCCTCCTGTCTTCTTCCTTTGCTTCTTTGGGCACATCTAGAGGAGGAAGAGAGGTTAGAATGGTTTGCTGAGCAAAGTTTGTATTTTACTTTCAGTAGGGCTAGCATGAGAGTTTCATGATCTAGGAATAGAAGCCTAAACCTGCAGCTAGCACATCCCCTCCTGCGTCCCTGTCTCAGACTCCCCCTATGACCTTTTGCAGCTGGATCTAAAGTACTTGTTCCTCATAGAGGGAAGAGGTTGAAGGGGAGGCTCGACCACCTGTCACCAATCTCTTTGTTATTATGTGTTGTCGTCTTCTTGGAAAAAGCGATCCGTTAAGTCTTTATTTACTATGAACTATAGTAAAACCCAAGTGTCGGCATGCTGAGGGGCAGTGACAGGCACATCCAACACGCAATTTCACTTCACGTGAGGGTTTTCGTGAAGTGAATGCACATAGGCTTGTTAGTGAATGGCACTTCCAGGTGAAGGCTGGGGGTGTAAGGAGATCTGCATGGCCTCCTGGGCATTAATGATGATCTATTCAAGCACTCTTGAGTAAAAGGGAAGGTGGTTAAGTGGCTGGCATTCTTCAAAGGTGTGAGTGGCTCCATTAGCTTTGCCAGAGCTGGTAAAATAATTAAATGTCTCCTGGCAGTGAGCTGCATGTATGCTGTGTTACACTTGGCACCAGTTGTGCTGGTCACCTTTGTCCACTGCAGCTCTTCTTGTGGGCCTCTGTCACTCGGTGCCAAGTAATGCCACCCTCCTCTGCCTGACTTCATGACAAAACCGTCCCATTACATCCTCTGTGAAGTTGAGAACTCAATTGCTCGCTGACCTCACAGCCAGTCTTTGAACACTTTTGGTTCTGCATCCAAAACTAGTTTGTGTGTTGTGGCCCCTTTAAGCTGTTGCCAGATTTTCAGTGCTGCAGGGACTGAGTCGGCACTACCACCAAACAGCAAGCTCCCAGTCACTAGCATTCATAATACCAGGAGCTTTACATTATTATGATAATTCGGCTGACCCCTGACTGCAACAGGATCAGCCCACTTCTCTTCAAGTGGGTGTGAATCGGTTACACTGCGGTAGAATTGCTGCTTGGGGTGCAACCAGGAAATTGTGCCCAAAATGCGCTTGAAATTGCACTAGTTAGGTTGCAGTTCCAAGTTTTCATTAAAATTTATTTACATAATCACAAACATAAAATCTTCAATGAACCAGCGCAGTGGAGCAGCGTAATAAAATGTAATTGTTTCTTTATTGTTCTTTCCATTAAAAAGTATTCCTTGATGTATTTAAGAGTGGTAAAATGGTTTCTTTTATTAATACAATGGTAAATACGTTTATCACCAAAAATAAGCATTTTTAATAAAGGGTGTTCAGTCTTCTACCTGTGAGTAACCTGATTTAAAATCACTGAAAGTGACTTTAATAAAACTATGCTGAACTATTTAATAGTTTCATTGGTGTAATAGTCTGTTTCTTAGTAAATTAAACATTTTTTGATATGAAAACACTTTTAAACTGTGCCTACTAGTGCACCAGTACCTATGAAAATGAGCGCAATTTGAAGAGCCTTCCCTAACCAGCGCAATTGATGGAATCTTAACATTCCCCCCTGGAGTATGGCCAGTGTTGTGGGTAGGGCCTGATCCGGGCTAATTGAACCTTGAACCAGTGTAAACAATCGCGGAACAAACGAGCCTATGTGGTTTTGAGCGTAACTCACTTACATTTAACATTGCCTGATCTCTCGCACTGGTGTGGCCGATTCAGCCTGGATTGCACGATATTAGTAGTGTAATCAAACGGAAACTGCACCACATTGTATTTTAATGGAGTTGCTCATGGACAAATAACAGTTATATGGCGTATGCTCCAATCCCAATGCCAGTGTCACACAAATAGTTGAATGACCCACATTTCAATCCTGCTCAGTCTCCTCCAGCATCTCTGCTCCACTCCTTACTTAAGCAGTGCACATTTGAGTCGTATCATACAAGCCACAGAATGAAATTGTCATCGATGTATTCCGAAGCAGAACAATCTCAGATCCTTGGACTGTAGGAGCCGGTTGTGCCATTTTTTTACAGGAGTTCTGCCCTTGCCCATTGTTTCTTTTGGGGCCCAGCCAAGTTATGCTGGACTGTGTCCAGTTCCCATCAGTGTACTAACCTTCAAGACTTCCATACACCACAGGCATCTGCACTAGCCCCAAATCCCAGTTCCCTGCAGTGCCGTCAATCACATACTGCAGTAGACCCCTCTCCCACCACCCCCTACCCCCTCCCCCCCCCCCACCTCCAAAATCCAGATCCCCCAGCCTCCTGGGTTAGGAGGCACAGTAAGTTGTGTAGATGGGAGCAAGAAGTTACAAGGGGACATAGGCTAAGTGAGTGGGCAAAACTATAACAGATGGAGTTCAATGTGGGGCGATGTGAGGTCATCCCCATTGGGTCTGAGAAAAACTCTCAATATTTACTTAATGGGGAGAAACTAGAAGGTGTGCAGGAGCAAAAGGGTTTAGGTATCCATGTACATAAATCACTAAAAGCTAGTGCACAGGTACAAAAAGCAATCAAGAAGACTAATGGAATGTTGGCCTTTATTTCAAGGCGATCGGAATACAAAGGGGAGGAAGTTATGCTGCAGTTGTACAGAACCTTGGTCAGACTCCATCTGCAGTACTGCATTCAGGCTTGGGCATTGCACCTCAGGAAGGATAGACTGGCCTTGGAGGGGTGCAATGCTGATTCACCAGAACGATAACCAGGGCTTAAAGGGTTAAATTATATGGGCAGTTGCATAAAGTTGGCTTTTATTCCCTTTAGGTTAGAAAGATGAGGAGTGATCTAATCGAGGTGTTTAAAGTGATTTAATAGCGTAGATGCAGAGAAACTATTGCCTCTGGTGGGAAAATCCAGAGGAGGCATAATCTTAAAATTACAGCTAGGCCATTCAGGAGTGAAATCAGGAAGCAGTTCTTCACAAAGAGTAGTGGAAATCAGGAACTCTTCCCCCAAAAGGTTGTAGATGCTGGGGATCAATTGGAGCTTTCAAGACTGAGCTTGATAGATTTTTCTTGGGTGAGGGTATCAAGGGATATGGAGCAACGGGAGGTAAATAGAGTTGAGGTATAGATCAGCCAAGATGTAACTAAATGGCACAATAGGCTTGAGGGGCTCAATGTCCTGTTCCTGTGTTCCTCAGTTTTCACATTCCCTCTTGTGCTCCCACCGCCCCCTAAGTACTCCTAAACACTAACCCCTTTCTTTTCAGTGTTCCCAGGCCCAGATCAGTGCTACCAGAGTCCAGCCACCCCAAAATCCTCTCCAGCCCCAGACACAATCCCACAAAGTGTTCCCAAACCCACAAAATTACTCCGAGTTCCAGCTCTCCTCCTTCCAGACTGTGGTCCCCACTGCTTCCAACACTCTGTCCGCAGCACAAACACCCCAGCCCCACCTCTCTCAACTGCTTCTCTACCCTCTATACGTTGTCTCCCATCCACTTTCATACCAAAAGTCTCTCAGCATCTTCTATAGTCTAACCATTAGCAAAGGCAAGACAGAGTACAGGAATGTGTCCGAGTCGTGAGTGATATTGGGGTTGTAGGGAAAGAGAAGAGAGACCTACAAAAAGACTGAGAGACACATAGATCTTTCTATTTTAACCATTGTGTCTATAAATGTTACAATCACTGAAAAGCTGCAAATCGTTGTAAATCGCCACAGAAAGCAGAGACCTTGGCTTTTAGGAGCTTCTATTGTGTAAAATCACATTACACAATAAGTAACCACATTGTTCCTCAGTTTCTCCAATGTATCCCCTGACTTAAATATTACTATTGTTTTTCTGTTGTTTTAGCTATAGTTCTCATTACCCAGCAGTTAGTGCAGATCTTTTCTTGTACATGTAACACAATTGGATTCACTTAAACGTTGAAAACATTTAAATCACTACATAATAACATGCTTTGCTGAATCCAGAGTGTGTGAGTTCTTGCTTTGTTGCTACTTTATTCCCCTTCTGTACAGGTTAACGCAACTACAGTTATGTGGCATTTTGTAGCATCAAATGGATAGAATGGTTAACAGGAAATGGGGGTTTTATTCCCATATTTGGAGATCAAAATCTTCTCTAGTTCAGTCAGTTTAATCTCCAGAGTGATTAGTTTCTTTAACATCTCATCCTGAATGGCAATCTTCTTCATAGTTTCCAAGTTGTCACTACTATAAGTCGAATGCACAGAAACAAAATATTCACTTTGTGGCTCAGACTTGTTGGGAATAGTTCCAGATTCTTCCACCTAATAGGTTTCCTATGATGAAATACAATCAGACCATTAATGAAAGCATTAAAAGGGATAATTCACTGCCTCCAATAAAGTTTTGTGAGCTCTCACAATAATAGGTGTAATAAGGCACCTGCGTCAGTAGACAAAGTGTGTGTGCACATTAACCCGCTAATTGATGCAATTGATCTTGAGCTCTACAATGAAGGAATCATTTTTCTAACACAATAACTGGGCTTATCGAAGTTCATTCTGCCCCAAACAACAATGAGTCAGTAGAATGCTGCAGCGTTATATAGTGCAGGACATTCAGCAGTAATACTCTGGTAAATACTCTTTTCCCTTTCTTACAAGCCGTGCTTATGCTTGAATGATAATAAGACACACATCAGAATTACCCCACAGAGATAAGGCCAAAAAAAATAAATCTGGTAAAACCACCAATGAACTCCTGTACAAATGAATAACTGTCTTTAAAGCAATGTTACAGCACCTATGTCCATTTGCTGAGTGTAAACAAGCTTTCTGTAAAAACCCTGAAACAACGCGATGACGTCATCACGTTGGTCACGTGGTGCCCCGAGTGGCGGGAAACATGACGTCAGAGGTGGGAGGTTCTGAGTTCAGACCTCATGGAACTAGTTACTGTGGAGACCTGTTTGCTGTTGCTCCTGCATGTTTTTGTTTTGTTCACCAGTTTAATTACATTTGGTTAATTTACTGAACTGCCTAACCTCAGTGATTTAGATAGGAATCCGTTGATTCCTGCATTGGTGACCCCGAAGCTTCGCGGACGATTTTCGCGGAGACAAGCTCGAGAACAAGATGGATGTAAATGCAGCGAATTTGAAGCTCCCTCAATTTTGGGAACAACAGGCAGCCTCCTGGTTCGTTCAAGCGGAGGCTCAGTTCCAACTGCGAAACATAGTGCTGGATCAGACCCGTTACCTGTATGTGGTCTCTGCACTGGACAGCTCGACGGCTTCCCGCATTATCAGCCTGCTGGAGACCCCGCCCGCGGCGAACAAGTACGAAACGCTCAAGGCGCGCCTCCTGCAGGTATTCGGTCTCACAAAGGCGGAGCGCGCACGGCGCTTGCTCGCACTCCCGGGGTTAGGCGATGCTAAGCTTTCCGAGTTGATGAGCCACATGCTCACCCTCCTCGGGTCTGAACCGCAGTGTTTTATATTTCGTGAACTGTTCCTCAGCCAGCTCCCTGAGCAGGTACAAGCAGCCCTGACCAGGTCGACGGCTACAGACGGTGTGGTGCTCGCGGCCGAAGCTGATACCATTTACGCGGTGATGCAACAGTATTGCACCACCTCGATGCACCCCGCCCCCAAGAACCCCGCCTCGGCACCTCCACAGACTGGCTTTTGCTACTACCATGCCCGTTTTGGTCAGAAAGCCAGATGCTGCCGACCGCCGTGTAAATTCATGCCACCGGCACCGAGAAAGCAGCAACACCGATTGCACGACCGGAAGGGAAGCCCCGAGGTCGGTTTTGCCTCCACAGTGACAGTTGGTGATTCCGGGAATATCGGAGTCGCTCCGACAGGATTGTCCGACCTCCTCGATGATTGACTTTGATGATTAAAGACACTTCTGGGGGGGCACATGTGGTAAAACCACCAATGAACTCCTGTACAAATGACTAACTGTCTTTAAAGCAATGTTACAGCACCTATTTCCGTTTGCTGAGTGTAAACAAGCTTTCTGTAAAAACCCTGAAACAACGCGATGACGTCATCACGTTGGTCACGTGGTGCCCTGAGTGGCGAAAAATGTCATGATGTCAGAGGTGGGAGGTTCTGAGTTCAGACCTCGTGGAACTAGTTACTGTGTAGACCTGTTTGCTGTTGCTCCTGCATGTTTTTGTTTTGTTCAGTTTAATTAAATTCGGTTAATTTACTGAACTGCCTCGACCTCAGTGATTTAGATAGGAATCGTTGATTCCTACAAATCCACCTCTCTTCCCAAGCTGGCTGCAGTCCCATCTTCAGTGAGGCAGAACACCTGTTGCCTGGTGTTCAAACAGCACTTTCATTAAAGGATTCACAATGAAGTGCTAGTTATTGCAGCAGAGGCCCCATTTACCACTTTGGGCAGGTAATCCACCTCGTACCGGCACCAAACAAGCATCTGGCTGAATCACCACCAAATGGACCTCTGCCAGTTGCTGTCGGGAGAAAAATGGGCCAGTGCGTAGGTACAGAGAGTTATTCCAAGAGCAATCCATCATCTCCCCACTCCACGCACTTAGCACTTTTATGCAAGAGTCCAGGAAGAACAACTAACATTTTGATAGCACTTGTCTAATGTAAGAAGACATTTCAAGGTTCTTACTATTAGGAGGTAAAATCAGCATACCACTTCCAGCCTCCTGCAGGCTTACAGGTAAAAGGCTGGGCCTTCGTGCACAGGCCAGAGAATTGATGCCCATACCCTCATGACAACAGTCACCTACAGCACTGCAACATTCTTGGTTCTCATCTTTTCCCATGGTCTAGAAATGGGAATCCCATCCAGTGATATCAATATGCAGTTCTGGTGGGACAGTTACCTGTTGCAAACAGAAAGCCAGGCAGGCTAACCTTTCCTGAAGAGCCTACATCCTCAGAAATGTCCCTCCTAAGATCAGTAGGTACATTTATGCTCAGTTATCATCTAACCAACATCCCCTTGCCCATATCATTCACCCAGGACCCCTGCATCTTTATGCTTTTTCAAACAGTGTGATCTGAATCAACTCAGTTGCCTAACTATAGGTTAGCAGTACTGGTGAGGTTATAGTGCACTATATCCCCCAACTGTAGTCTTCAAGTGCACACATCCCACCCTGTATGCATGAAGCTGCTTAATACCTCATTTTCCCATCTTTTTGCACTCATGTGGAAACGCATGCATCTGAATAATAGGGATAAAAGTAAAATGGATTCTGCTCGCACACACCCTGACTGTCAACTGTTCAAGTAATATCTGTAGAAATAAAAACAGAAAATGCTGGAAATACTCAGCAGGTCAGGCAGCATCTGTGGAGAGAGAAACAGAGTTCATGTTTCAGGTCGATGCCCTTTCATCAGAACTGATGAAAGGTCATCGACCTGAAACGTTAACTCTGTTTCTCTGTCCACAGATGCTGTCTGACCTGCTGAATATTTCCAGCATTTTCTGTTTTTATTTCAGATGTCCAGCATCTGCAGTATTTTGCTTTTGTATTAGTATCTGTAGA
The DNA here is from genome assembly GCF_052327205.1 of Somniosus microcephalus. NCBI lineage: Eukaryota > Metazoa > Chordata > Chondrichthyes > Squaliformes > Somniosidae > Somniosus > Somniosus microcephalus. The sequence goes on from NC_140987.1 coordinate 339,670,605, forward strand.
CCTTCACTTGACCAGTAGAAGAACCAGACATCATCAGTGAGGAATGGCGTCTTCAACTCTACCATCTTCACTGATCCTAGGTGTGTGGCACCTCTACCTCTTCCTTGGGAGAGTATGAGAGTAGCATAGCTGCCTTGAACAACTCGACACCACCCAAGAGTGAGCCAGAGTGAAGCACCTGCTGCCTCTTCAGCCAGATCAGTGATAATCTCAGCCAGCAATGACTTTGGGCAGTATGCACAGCAACAGATTCCTATCGATCACTCACTTTGCTTTTGTATAGCTGACATTACTGGTACCAATACATCAAGATTCGATGCCCATTATATAGGCGATTGATTGCTTCTGCTTATTTAATCTCCTATGATACTGGGTTAAATTTTGAGGACAGGTTGCATAAACTTGGTTTATATTCCCCTGAGTTTAAACAGTTGAGGGGTGATCTGATTGAGGGGTTTAAAATGATTAAAGGATTTGATAGGGTAGATACAGAGAAACTATTTCCTCTGGTGGGGTAATCTAGAACAAAGGGGCACAATCTTAAATTTCGAGCCAGACCATTCAGGAATTAAATTAGGATGCACTTTTTCACACAAGGGAGTGGAAATCTGGAATTACATACAATTACATAGAATATACAGCACAAAAACAGGCCATTCGACCCAACCAGTCCATGCTGGCGTTTATGCTCCACTCAAGCCTTGTCCCATCCTTCCTCATCTAACTCTTATCAGCGTATCCCTCTATTCCCTTCTCCCTTAAATGCTTATCTAGCTTCCCTTTAAATGCATCTATACTATTGGCCTCAACCATTCCCTGTTCCACATTCTCACCACTCTCTGAGTAAAGAAGTTTCTTCTGAATTCCCTTTTTGATTTCTTGGTGACTATCTTATATTGATGGCCTCTAGTTTTGCTCATGTCCACAAGTGGAAGCACTCTCTGTCTACAATATCAAAACCTTTCATAATTTAAATGACCTCTATTAGGTCACCCCTCAGCCTTCTCTTTTCAAGAGAAAAGAGACCCAGCCTGTTCATCCTTTCCCGATAGGTATAACCTCGCAGTTCTGGTATCATCCTTGTAAATCTTCTCTGCACCCTCTCCAGTGCCTCTATATCCTTTCTATAATATGGCGACCAAGTGTGGTGGTCTAACCAAGGTTCGATACAATTCATTCGTAAAGGGATGTCGATTCTAGGACAATTGATATTTTCAAGGGTAAGTGCGACACATTTTTAAAATGCAAGGGTATCAAGCGATATGAAACAAAGGCGGGTAAATGGAGTTGAGGTATGATCTAACTAAATGGAAGAACAGGCTCGAGAGGCTGTATGTCCTACTCCTGTTCCTATGTTTCTTGTTATGCATTGTACGGGTAGCAATAGTGTGTCTCAGGCATTTATGTCAAATTAACATACCTAGGCCACGATGCTTATGCAGCCCACTGCCCTCCTCTTTCATGGGTAGATCTCGAGTGCTGTTGGTGCTTATGTACCCCGCCCATCTGTGGAAATGGGTTCCATTGTTTGTTACAGGATGCCCACCAGCACGCAGGCATGCTCAATTATCTCAAAAGGACAGAACATCGTTTGTTGTAATGCAGAAAACTACCAAAGTTTATAGGTGCTCCACCCAATGACTCTTCCCGGCTGTGTGCTAGAGGATGGCTACAGACAATCCTTTGTAACCAGCATAGCTAGGTGGTGGCGGCACTGCACTGGGAATGCACAATTGGATGGAACACAGCCTCAGAAGCCAAGCATGAAGAAGCATTGCTACAGTAGCCAGGCTGTGATGAAGTAGTCCATAATCACCAGTACAGCATTAAGTGTAGGAGAACTGATCAAGCATGATTGGCCATTGTTAACAGCTCAAGCAGCTATTGCTGGGGTCTTCCTGGAGCTGCACTGCCCATAGCTAAGGTGTAAGAAAGTGGCCTTGGACTGCTAACCAATAGAGTGTCCTACACATGAGACTCTGGGTTGGATTCAGGGTGTTAAATTGGGTATGATCGGGGAGAGAGACTGATGTAACATTTGGACACTGAGGAGTACTGCCACTTCACTGCCCAACTGGCATTTCACTCCCCACACTTGATCACTGCTGACCATTTCGCCCCCCTCCCCCCAAATGCATGATGGCTGTGGGAAAGGGCCTGCATCCTCAGCAAATTCCCCTCCCATCTGCCCAGCTTACCACCGAGGCCACCACAGGTAGCGGAAAGCCCCAGGAATGGGCCGTAACAGCCCTGTGGTCCCTTTTGGGAATCAGTGATTCTAAAACAGTGGGGGTGGGAGTTGGGGGGGGCGGAAGTCATCTGGAGAGAGAACAACTGATGACAGAAGCAGCTACTACAGGGTAGAACCGGAAACGTGGAGAGGAAGAGTGGAAAGAGGTGCACACACATGCTTTTGATAGTAAGGACTGAGTGGTGCTTACTTGCAATTCATGACTGGAATTTTCAGTGATTGGTTTGCCTTCCTATGTGCTGCCACTATCACAGTGCTAGGCCGACTGGCTTTCAGATTCAACAAACACATGCCTAATAAAAACAAATGCCTTGAACACCTCTTGCAGGTTCCATGGAGCACAGTAAGAAGGTTTCCATGATGCTAACAGTAAAGCACACACAATCTATGGCTCTGACTTATTGAAACAGCGCTTGGCAGAACTTCTACAAAAGAGGAAGCATGTCACTTTTATCACAGTGACATTACTCAACTGGCACAATGAGGCGGTTAAAAAGGCATATGGGATACTTGCCTTCATTAGCTGAGGCATAGAATATTAAGAGCAGGGAGATTATGATGGAGCTGTACAAAACGCTAGTTAGGCCACAGCTGGAATACTGTGTGCAGTTCTGGTCGCCACACTATAGGAAGGATGTGATTGCATTGGAGAGGGTGCGGAGGAGATTCACCAGGATGTTACCTGAGCTGGAGCGCTTCAGCTATGAAGAGAGACTGGACAGGCTGGGGTTGTTTTCCTTAGAGCAGAGAAGGCTGAGGGGGGACCTGATTGAGGTGTACAAAATTATGAGGGTCATAGATAGGGTAGATAGAAAGGAACTTTTCCCCTTAGTAGAGGGGTCAATATCCAGGAGGCATATTTTCAGGGTAAGGGCAGGAGGTTTAGAGGGGATTTGAGGAAGAACTTTTTCACCCAGAGGGTGGTTGGAATCTGGAACTCACTGCCTGAAAGGGTGGTAGAGGCAGGAACCCTCACAACATTCAAGAAGCATTTAGATGAGCACTTGAAACGCCATAGCATACAAGGCTATGAACCAAGTGCTGGAAAATGTGATTAGAATAGACAGGGCTTGATGACCAGCACGGACACGATGGGCCGAAGGGCCTCTTTCTGTGCTGTATAACTCTTTGACTCTATGACTATGACATTGACTTTTAGTGTAAAATGGGTGACAGCGAATCTGCAGCCTATTTTTCATCTCTCCCCATTTTCATTTCCATTGACTTCAATTGGAATCTCAGCCCACTTTCTAACACAAAAACTGCCCATCTAATTCAATGCTAATTCACAATCGAAGAGAGGGCACAAAGATGGCAATTGCGGCTAATGCAAGTCCCACACAGACCAGGGTGGTTGGGGTGGGGGGGGGGATGTGGAGGGTAAGGAAGAAGTGAGAAATTCTATTCTGAGGTTAGAGACCACAACGTTAAGAATAATCCCCTACTTCAAGGTGTTTGGTACCGCCTGCAAACCAAAAGCATTACAACAGCCACAATATTTATGTGGCTGGTCCAGTTAAGTCCAGCAAATGACTTACCTCCTGACTCCCTAGAGCCTTTCCGCCATCTACAAGGCACAAGTCAGGAGTGTGATGGAATACTCTCCACTTGCCTGGATGAGTGCAGCTCCAACAACACTCAAGAAACTCGACACCATCCAGGGCAAAGCAGCCCGCTTGATTGGCAACCCCGTCCACCACCTTAAGCATTCACTCCCTCCACCACTGGCGCACCGTGGCTGCAGTGTGTACCATCTACAAGATGCACTGCAGTATCTCGCCAAGGCTTCTTCGACAGCATCTCCCAAACCCACGGCCTCTACAACCTAGAAGGACAAGGGCAGCAGGTGCATGGGAACACCACCACCAAGTTCCGCTCCAAGTCACACACCAGCCTGAAATGGAAATATATTGCCATTCCTTCATCGTCATTGGGTCAAAATCCTGGAACTCCCTCCCTAACAGCACTGTGGGAGCACCTTCAGCACACGGACTGCAGCAGTTCAAGAAGGCGGCTCACCACCACCTTCTCAAGGGCAACTAGGGACGGGCAACAAATGCTGGCTTTGTCAGCGATGCCCACATCCCATGAACGAATAAATTAAAAGAAATAGGTAAGAGTTTAACAGCATATACATAACAAACCAATCAAACAACTGGTGACTGTTATTTTCTGTGTAGTTGCTGGAGTTTGCATACAACATATTTATTAGTTAAGTGTAGCACTCCCTCAGTACTGCACTGAAGTGTCAGCCTAGATTATGTGCTCACATCCCTGGTGTGCGACTTGAACCCATACCCTTCTGACCCAGAGATAGGATTGCTACCACTGAACCAAGGCTGACATTAGCCTTTGGAGAGTCTCAATATGCATCTAAACCAATTAGGAGCCTTTGCCAAGATTGAAAGGATAAGTCACTAAGAGATGACGCAAAAATTAGGGGGCAATCCCAAATTTAAATAGAGACAATATTGGCTCCTATATGGAAAAACAATGTTAGATCTCTTTGGAGCTTATCTTTAAAGTATGTGTTGTGTATGTACCTTTAAGGGAATAACTGGTCTTAGACTGCAGTACCGGCAGTGACCACCCATGTATAAAAGGCCCTAGCAGGCTTCTGTATTTTCAGTCTGACGCTGCCTCCTGTTCAGTAAAGTACCTGTTAAACTGTTCTCCCGAAGTCCATGTATTATTAAGGCGCGGACTTTACAGTGGCGACGAGTAAGTTCGAACTCACCTGCAGTGTGGCATTATCTCACGGGGATCTCACCTGAGAGGAGGGTCCTGGAAGGTCGTAGTCTGAGCAATGGGCGTCGACCGAGGGCAACCGCCCAAAGAATTCATCGGTGTTCGGAGAATTGTGGGAGAGATGGTGGTTCCAGCGAGTCGTGCTGGTAGCAGGTAGTGCGCTGACCCTTCCAGACTGCGGCGGGCTCAAGCTCGATCGAACGGCTCTGCAAATCGGGCCGCACAGCGTCGCCGGGAAAAGAAAACACGAGAGAGAGGGTGGAGCGCACAGGGCACGGTCGGTGCTCAAGAACAGGACAGCAGAGAAAAACTAAACAGGGGGGAAGGAAAACGAGACGCACCAAAGCTGCGGGTCACCGCCATTACCCTGTAGAATGCTAGGAGTAGTGTGGCAGTAAGGGGAAGAAGCAAAAGCACGGGAGGCGCCATCTTATCCCATTCGGGAAGAAGCAAACGCACGGGAGGCGCCATTTTATTCCATTGGGGAAGAAGCAAAAGCGCAGGAGGCGCCATTTTAAATCGCCCAAGATGCCGAAAAGTGGCAGTATCACTGCTTTCGACAACGATGTAGAAGACTGGACCACGTATGTAGAAAGAATCGAAGTGTACTGCAAGGCAAATGAGGTGGCCGATGGAAAGAGGGCGTCGGTATTATTAAATCTGATGGCTGCGAATACGTACGGCCTATTGCGGAATTTAATTACCCCAGCTAAACCAATGGAGAAAAGTTTTGAGGAGATTGTTCATATCTTACAGGAACACCCAAGCCCTACACCACTGCTGATAGCAGAAAGATTCAAGTTGCATAAAAGAAACCAGCACAAAGATGAGAGCAATGCTGACTATCTTACGGAACTACGCAAGTTATCGAAGCACTGCCAGTTCGGAGCAGGACTGGCAGACACTGGAGTGGTGCTGGAGTTTTGCTAAGTGGGAGAGTTCGAATAAGTGGGAGGTGAGGGTATGTTTTTTGCTCTGTTTTGTTCCCCACTCCCAGGCTTGGACAACACTGCGGAGGCGGAGCAGCGAGATGAGTCAACCAAACAGGCCCCACAGACAGTATTCAAGGAGGAGGTTGGTGATCAGCTGGTTGGTTGGTTTTCTTCCTTCTCTTCTCTTTTATACCTTTAAGTTGGTAAGTCCTTTGAATAGTGGTGTGACATTATCATCTATATCTGGGCAGGGTCTTCATAACTAATAATAAGACATTTAATTAATTATATAGAATGGAGCAGGTGATGTGTTACTGTTGCGAGATGTGGGAGCCAGTGGTCCCCATTGAGGCTCACGGTGATTACATCTGCGACAAGTGTTTGCTGCTAGAGGAACTCAAGTTCCATGTTATGGAGCTTGAGACCGAGCTTCAGACACTGCGACACATCAGGGAGGGGGAGAAGTTCCTGGACTCTATGTTTCAGGAGATGGTCACACCTATGAAGTTAATTATTGCAGATGTAGTCCGTGGTCAGGGACAGGACGGTGTGACTATGAGTGAGGAAGGTACAGGGATCCAGGATGTAGTGTTGAAGGAGACGCAGCCCTTGTTCTTGTCCAGCAGGATCGAGGTTCTTACTCCCTGTGAGGGTGGGAGCGGGGACTGCAGGGAGGATGAGCAACCTGGCCACAGCACCGTGGTACAGGGGGCCATTCAAGTGGAGGGAGTAAAAAGAAATGTTGTAGTGGTAGGGGATAGTATCATTAGGGGGATAGATAGGGTTCTCTGCAGTCAAGAGCGGGAGTCCCGAAGGCTGTGTTGCCTGCCTGGTGCAAGGGTTAAGGACATCTCTTCTGGGCTGGAAAGAAACTTGGAGTGGGAGGGGGAGGATCCAGTTGTCGTGGTCCATGTTGGTACAAACGACGTAGATAGGACAAGGAAGACGGTTCTGTTAAAGGAGTATGAGCAGCTAGGGGTCAAATTAAAAAACAGAACCTCAAGGGTAATAATCTCTGGGTTATTACCTGAGCCACGAGCGAATATGGCTAGGATAAATAAAATTAAAGAGTTAAATGCGTGACTCAAAGACTGGTGTGGGAGAAATGGGTTTTGCTTCTTGGGACACTGGCACCAATACTGGGACAGGAGGGAGCTGTTCCGTTGGGACGGACTCCACTTGGCCAGTGCTGGGACTAGAGTCCTGGCGAACCATATAACTAGGGCTGTAGAGAGGGCTTTAAACTAATTAGTCGGGGGGAGGTTTCTAGAGAGCAAATAATAGAAATGACAACAGAGAAAGTCATAGACTTAGGTAGCAGTGGGGGAATTAAAAAACAGAATGTGTCAGGAAGGGACAGAAGGTATGGAGCAAAAAGTAAAGTACTAAAAAGGGAAAAAACAGGAACTAAGTGTCACAAAACATATTTGAAAGTTCTTTATCTTAATGCACGTAGCATTCGTAACAAAATGAATGAGTTAACGGCACAAATAACGACATATGGGTATGATCTTGTGGCCATTACAGAAACATGGCTGCAGGGTGACCATGACTGGGAATTAAACATACCAGGTTATTTAATAATCAGGAAGGACAGGCAGGAAGGGAGAGGAGGTGGGGTGGCTATGTTAATAAAGGAAGGAATCACTATAATACAGAGAAATGATATTGGGTCAAAGGAGCAGGATAGTGAAACAGTTTGGGTGGAGATAAGGAATAATAAGGGGAAAAAAACACTAGTGGGTGTAGTCTATAGGCCTCCGAACAGTTGCAACTCTGTTGGATGGAGTATTAATCAGGAAATAGTTGAGGCTTGTAATAAGGGAACAGCTATAATTATGGGGGATTTTAATTATCATATTAACTGGACAAATCAAATTGGGCAGAGCAGCCTTGAGGATGAGTTCATTGAGTGTATTAGGGATGGGTTTCTTGAGCAGTATGTAACTGAACCGACCAGGTGGCAAGCAACCTTAGATTTGGTCCTGTGTAATAAGACAGGATTAATTAAAAATGTCCTAGTAAAGGATCCCCTTGGAATGAGTGACCATAACATGGTTGAGTTCCATATTCAAGTAAAGGGTGAGAAGGTTGGATCTCAAACAAGCGTGCTGAGCTTGAATAAAGGAGACTATGAAGGTATGAGAGCGGAATTGATTAGAGTGGACTGGGAAAATAGATTAAAGGGTAAGACGGTACATGATCAGTGGTGTACATTTAAGGAGTTATTTTACAACTTCCAAAAAATATATATTCCACTGAGGAAAAAAGGGTGTAAGAGAAAAGACAGCCATCCGTGGCTAAGTAAAGTAATTAAGGATAGTATCCGACCAAAAACAAGGGCATATAAGGTAGCCAAATCTAGTGGGAGGATGGAAGATTGGGAAGTCTTCAAAAGACAGCAAAAAATAACTAAAAGATTGATTAAGAAAGGGAAGGTAGATTATGAAAGTAAATTAGCAAAAAATATAAAAACAGACAGTAAAAGTTTCTATAGTTATATAAAAAGAAAAAGAGTGGCTAAAGTAAATGTTGGTCCCTTAGAGGATGAGACTGGGACATTAATGGTGGGAAACATGGAGATGGCAAAAACACGGAACAATTATTTTGTATCAGTCTTTACAGTAGAGGACACTAAGAATATCCCAACACTGGACAAACAGGGGGCTCTGGGGGGGAGGAACTAAATACGATTAAAATCACTAAGGAAGTGGTACTTGGTAAAATAATGGGACTCAAGGCGGATAAATCCCCTGGACCTGATGGCTTGCACCCTAGGGTCTTGAGGGAAGTAGCGGTAGGGATTGTGGATGCATTGGTAATAATTTTCCAAAACTCACTGGACTCAGCAAAGGTCCCGGCAGATTGGAAAACTGCTAATGTAACACCCTTATTTAAAAAGGGTAGTAGGCAGAAGGCTGGAAACTATAGACCTGTTAGCCTAACATCTGTGGTTGGTAAAATGTTAGAGTCCATTATTAAGGAGACAGTAACGGGACATTTGGATAAACATAATTTAATAGGACAAACTCAGCATGGTTTCATGAAGGGGAAGTCATGTTTGACAAATTTGCTGGAGTTTTTTGAGGAAGTAACATACAGGGTGAATAAAGGGGAACCAGTGGATGTAGTGTATTTAGACTTCCAAAAGGCATTTGACAAGGTGCCACACAAAAGATTATTGCTCAAGATAAAAAATCACGGAATTGGGGGTAATATTTTGGCGTGGGTGGAGGATTGGCTCTCTAACAGAAAGCAGAGAGTTGGGATAAATGGTTCATTCTCAGATTGGCAACCAGTAACTAGTGGCGTTCCGCAGGGGTCAGTGCTGGGTCCCCAACTCTTTACAATCTATATTAACGATTTGGAGGAGGGGACCGAGAGTAACATATCAAAGTTTGCAGATGATACAAAGATGGGACGGAAAGTAGTGAGTGAGGAGGACATAAAAAACCTGCAAAGGGACATAGACAGGCTAAGTAAGTGGGCAGAGATTTGGCAGATGGAATACAATACTGGAAAGTGTGAGGTTATGCACTTTGGCAGGAAAAATCATAGAGCAAGTTATTATCTTAATGGCAAGAAACTGGAAAGTACTGTAGTACAAAGGGATCTGGGGGTCCTGGTGCACGAAACTCAAAAAGTTAGTATGCAGGTGCAGCAAGTGATCAAGAAGGCCAATGGAATGTTGGCTTTTATTGCTAGGGGGATGGAATATAAAAACAGGGAGGTATTGCTGCAGTTGTACAAGGTATTGGTGAGACTGCACCTGGAATACTGCATACAGTTTTGGTGTCCATACTTAAGAAAAGACATACTTGCTCTCGAGTCAGTACAAAGAAGGTTCACTCGGTTAATCCCGGGAATGAGGTGGTGGTCATATGAGGAGAGGTTGAGTAAATTGGGACTCTACTCATTGGAGTTCAGAAGAATGAGAGGCGATCTTATTGAAACATATAAGATTGTGAAGGGGCTTGATCGGGTGGATGCGGTGAGGATGTTCCCAATGATGGGTGAAACTAGAACTAGGGGGCATAATCTTAAAATAAGGGGCTGCTCTTTCAAAACTGAGATGAGGAGAAACTTCTTCACTCAGAGGGTGGTAGGTTTGTGGAATTTGCTGCCCCAGAAAGCTGTGGAAGCTACATCATTAAATAAATTTAAAACAGAAATAGATATTTTCCTAGAAGTAAAGGGAATTAAGGGTTACGGGGAGCGGGCAGGAAATTGGACATGAGTCTAGGTTCGGAATGGTCATGGCCCTGTGGGTAGTGGAGTGGGCCCAGGGGCCGTGTAGCCTGGTTCTGCTCCTACTGTGTTCTAATTCTGTGTTAGATTTCAGGAGATGGTTTTATTCCTGTTCCTGGCTGGGGTGCAGATCGCCTTTACAGAAGGTAAGTACTGTAGAAAATATAGGGACAGAGTGATCTCCTGGAAGAATTTCGATCGCCTAGATGGGTCGGAGAGGAATTTCCCAGATTTTTTTCTCCCAAATTGGCCATTGGGTCTTTATCTGGTTTTTCGCCTCTCCCGGGAGATCACATGGGTTCGGGTGGATGCACAGTGATAGAAGATCTGAGGTTAGGATCAGATCAGCCATGATCTTATTGAATGGTGGAGCAGGCTCGAGGGGCCGATTGGCCTACTCCTGCTCCTATTTCTTATGTTCTTATGTTCTTACACCTTACGGGATAAGTTTGTCTGCGGGCTCCAGAGTGAAGGAACCCAGAAACGACTACTTTCAAAAAAGGACCTGATGCTAGAACAGGCTTTCAGCATGGCAGTATCCTACGAAGCAGCAGCACGGGGAGCTGCGGAAATACAACAGAAACCACAAGAATACAGCGCTAACGAAATGGCATATGGAGCCGAAAAGTGCTATTGCTGCGGCAGAACAACCCATGAGCAGAAGGACTGCTGGGTTAAAGACAAAATATGCAGGCAATGCGGAAAAATGGGACATATAGCAAGAGTCTGCAGGTCGGGAAAGAAGACCAACATGACAAGGACTACTAAGGAACAGTACAGGAAAGTAAAGAAACTGACAGATAGTAGTTCAGAAGATCAGGAGAGTGATAAGGACTCCGGGAGCAGGAGACTAAGTTGTTTAAAGTTACACAACGTGATCGCAAAGGAAGATCACCGAACCATTTGGGTCACCCTCATGATAGCAGGGTCCCCAGTAAAGATGGAATTGGACACAGGATCAGCCATAACTGTCATGAATCGACGAGACTATGAGCGGCTATTCTCACACATACCCTTAAAGGACACGTCCATTGTATTGAAGACATACACGGGGCAAAAAGGTCTACCCCAGAGGAAAAATGAGGGTGCCAGTTGAATATAACGGAAAGGAAACACAGAAACTATACATGTATATACTACGAGATGGAGGACCACCATTATTGGGACGTGAATGGATCCGAAAACTACAATTGGATTGGCATTCCATTCTGGCACTAACTGTGACTGACAAAAAAGATGATGACGTCGCACCTGGACGTCTGTCACAGATTCTATCTGACGCGGAAGAGGTGTTCCAACAAGGACTTGGGACTCTAAAAGGAGTAAAGGCAACCATAAAGATTGAGGATAACACAACCCCAAAAATTTTTCAAGGCCAGACCGGTGCCATACGCAATCCGCCCACCTGTGGAAGCTGAACTGGAGAGTCTGGAGCATTCGGGGGTGCTGTCTAAGGTGGACTGGAGCGAGTGGGCCATACCCATCATTCCTGTAATGAAGAAAGCATTGAGCAGCACACCTGGGGAGCCAAGGAAGGTTCACATCTGCGGGGACTTCAAGGTGACTGTGAACCCAGTCCTGCACACAGTACAGTATCCGCTTCCGCGGATAGAAGATATTTTCGCCTCACTATCTGGAGGGAAACGTTTTACGAAGATTGACCTGGCTCAAGCATATCTACAAATGGAGGTGGAAGAAGCATCTGGGAAATACCTCATGATAAACACTCACAAAGGCCTTTACCAGTACAATTGACTGGTATTCGGGGTAGCATCGGCCCCGGCTATTTGGCAGAGGGCAATGGAACAAGTCCTGCAAGGGATCCCGGGGACCCAGTGTTATTTGGACGACATCCTGGTTACGGGCGAAAATGACAATGAACACCTTGCCAACCTGGAACAGGTGCTCACGAGATTGCAGGAATATGGGCTACGAGCCAACCATCCCAAATGCGAGTTCTTCAGGAGACAAATCTCGTATTGTGGCCACATGATTGATGAGGAAGGGTTGCATAAGTCGCCGGACAAGATTGAGGCTGTAGTCAAGGCTCCAGCACCGGAAAATGTGTCGCAACTGAGGTCGTTCCTCGGGTTGGTGAACTACTACCATAAGTTCTTGCCGAATTTATCCACAATTCTGCACCCACTGAACGCCCTGCTTCAAACTGGTGTAACATGGATGAGTGTAAGCGTGCCTTTCAGGAATGTAAATGCCTAATCACTTCAAAAGAAGTATTGGTCCACTACAACCCAACACTGCCGATTCGGTTGGCATGTGATGCGTCACCTTACGGCATTGGAGCGGTGCTGTCACACAAATTCCGTGATGGTTCAGAGAGGCCAATAGCCTTTGCATCGCGCTCGCTAACCTCAGCCGAGCGTAACTACGCCCAGATTGACAGGGAGGTCCTCAGCCTGGTGTGGGGGGTGAAGAAGTTCAATCACTATCTGCACGGGCAGAAATTCACCCTACTGACTGATCATCAACCCCTGGTCTCAATTTTTAACCCAAAGAAGGGCGTTCTGGTGATGACGGCGCAACGGCTGCAAAGATGGTCACTTTTTCTAGGGGCACATCAGTATGACATAGAGTACAAAGGTACGAAGCAACATGGAAACTCTGATGGGCTGTCGCGCCTACCGTTGCCTATGGCGGAAGAAGCACCTGCAGTGGACCCTGTGGAGATATTCCATGCGACCATAGTCGAATGTTTGCCTATTACAAACGCAAGTATTGAGAAGGAAACACGAAATGACCCGACGCTCTCTCGGGTCTATGATTTGACGGTGAAGGGATGGCCAGCATATGGCGACTCACTGTTGCCAGCATTCTCGCCAAGGAGAGAACAGCTGTCAGTGTGCCGGGGAACCTTGATGTGTGGATCCCGAGTGGTAATTACACCCAAGTTGAGAGATAGAGTGCTCAATGAGCTTCACGAGGGTCATCTGGGAAGGGTAAAAATGAAGAGCCTAGCCAGGGCATTTGTGTGGTGGCCGGGAATCGATAAAGAAATCAAGGATATGACCAAGAGATGCACAGGATGCCAGAGGTCCAAAAGGCCCCACCACAGGCCCCGCTACATCCATGGGAGTGGCCTCATCTCCATGGCAACGGGTACACATTGATTTCGCTGGTCCATTTATGGACTCAATGTTTCTAATCGCTGTGGACGCCCATTCGAAATGGCCAGGTGTCATTAAAATGTCCTCCACCACCACGGAGAAAACTATTGCAGTCCTAAGGACCATCTTCGCCAGGAATGGGTTGCCAGAACAGATTTGTTCCGACAATGGCCCACAGTTTATGTCTAAGGATTTCCGGAGGTTCCTGAAGAATAATGGGGTGAAACATTACACATCTGCCCCATATCATCCAGCCACAAATGAATTGGCTGAGAGGTTTGTTCAGACCTTTAAAAAGGCCATAAAGGCAATGTATAATGATGACATACCACTGCAACACAAGGTGGATAACTTCTTGTTTGCTTACCGGAATGCGACACATGCAGTAACCAACCAAACTCCAGCCGTACTGTTTTTCAACCAGAGACTAAGGTGTCACTTGGATTTGCTCAAACCAAACATAAGATGAGATGTTGAGGATAAGCAGTTCCAGCACATAAATGAGAAGCCAACCAGGAGCTTCAAGATAGGGCAACCAGTCTTGGCCCGCGACTACCGAACAGAAAAATGGCAGCCAGGAACGATATGCACACAGCAGGGACCACTAATGTACACAGTGGACGTTGGAGAGAGCATCGTGAGATGCCATGTTGACCAGATTCTAGAGTCACAGGAACAAGCCAAACCTATACCACAAGCATGTGCACCTGGTAATGAGCCTGAAGTACAGATTGCGTCTACCTCAGAAGCAGGGGTATTGGAAGCTGACGAACCAACCAATGACAATGAGCCAGAATTGACTCCACCGCCAGAACAGGATACTCGAGAAAGGCGCTATCCAGTCAGGATCAGGAAGCCTCCTCAAAGACTGAACTTATAAATGACTATTTCAGTTGATGTATATATTACTGAGAAAATTGTAATTAGTTATTATTTAGTTGTTAAATGAATGTTATGTACTGTTTATCTAAAAGGGGAGGAATTGTTGTGTATGTACCTTTAAGGGAATAACTGGTCTTAGACTGCAGTACCGGCAGTGACCACCCCTGTATAAAAGGCCCTAGCAGGCTTCTGTATTTTCAGTCTGACGCTGCCTCCTGTTCAGTAAAGTACCTGTTAAACTGTTCTCCCGAAGTCCATGTATTATTGAGGCGCGAACTTTACAGTATGCATCCCCTTAGATTATTCCAGAATTTGTAGCAATATTCCTTCTAGCCCCGCATTAGTGGTTGGGTGTGCATTTATACTGCAACTGTTGTATTGATGTGAAGTAGTTTCCACGTTAAAGTTGCAGTAAAATGTCCCAGTTCCTGCATCTGCCCTCCACCCAATTGTGCGCGCACCTTTCCTGTTCTTTGCAATTTCACCTCTTTTCATCAATGAAGCCCACCACCTATTATCCTTGATGTTTGATCCTCCTCCTCTCCCAGCTCCTGAAAACTCAACTTTACCTTTTCTTTTTACCATCATCAACCATGTTCTCTAATCCGTACATTCTCCACCTCCTCAAAACTGCAGTGTCACTCCCCTCCTCAGGAAACCTATCCTAAAGCCCTTTCTCAAACCACCACCCCATCTCATACCTTCCATCCTCTCTGAAATCCTGGAACACATTTTTATCTTGCAACTAGGATTTTACATATCCCCACTGTCATAAATCGCAACTTCTACGAGAAGTAACTCAGGAAGTACTACTGAACGGCCAGCTGAGGGCGCCGCCCGAGGAGTATAACTACTAGGGTGTGGACCCAATTTGGCCAGAGACAGTCTGGAAACAGGAAGCTAGTGGCTACTAACTAGACCTCCATGTTTTGTTACAAGTCGATTAAAGCCTTGCTTTATGTACAACCAAGTGCGTAGTGAGTCTTTATTACGTCACCCACCATTCCTTATTTGAGTCCCTCCATTCTGGCTTCTGCTCTTCCTAAAGTACAAAGACCGCAGTGGTCAAAGTCACAGATTACATCATATGCGACTGTGACTATCACTTCCAGCTTTCTCCCTCTCAGCATACATGGTCACCTGCGATGTACATCAGAGCTCCATCCTTGGTTCCCCCTCCCTACATGTTACCCCTTGAAAGAAAGACTTGCATTTATATAGCACCTTTCACAACCACCAGATGTCCCAAAGCACTTTACAGCCAATGAAGTACTTTTTGAAGTATAGTCACTGTTGTGATGTAGAAAACGCAGCAGCCAATCTGCGCACAGCAATCTCCCACAAACGGCAATGTGATAATGACCAGATAATCTGTTTTAGTGATGTTGGTTGAGGGGCCAGGACACCGGGGATAACTCTCCTGCTCTTCTTCGAAATAGTGCCATAGGATCTTTTACGTCCACCTGAGCGTGCAGACGGGGGCCTCGGTTTAACATCTCATCCGAAAGACGGCACCTCCGACAGTGCAGCACTCACTCAGTAATGCATTGGAGTATCAGCCTAGATTTTTGAGCTCAAGCCTCTGGAGTGGGACTTGAACCCACAACCTTCTGACTCGAGGCAATAATGCTACCAACTAAGCCACAGCTGACACTTGGTGGCATTATCTGGAAGCATGGGGTCAGATTCAATGTGTATGCTGCTGACACGCAGCTCTAGCTCACTGCCTTCTGTACTGACCCAAATTTTGCTGCCCACACTCTCAAAATGTTGCTGAGAGAGTTCTAGATTTCCATTATCCTTTGTGTGAAAAGTGCTTCCTGATTTAACGTCTAAATGGCCTGGTTCTAATTTTAAGCTTGTGCCCCCTTGTTCTGGATTGCCCACCATAGGAAATAGTTTCTCTGTATCTACCCCTGTCGAACCCCCTTATCATTTTAAACACCTCGATTCAATCACCCCACATAAAGTACCAGGAGCACTAAATAAATGCAAGTCATTGCGTTTACAGGAAAAGGTCATGTATTTTAGAATCTTTGGTGCAGAAAGTGGATCCACCAGAAGAGAAAGAAGACAAAGAAACCGGCCCTACAGGGGGGAGGGTAGGACTGAAATTGAAAGCATGAGAGAGAGCTGGCAGAAAAACTGGATATTAAGTTCCACCTTTACAAAAAGGCTACAGGTGACCTTTCACGAACTGGGACTATGAGGATTTAAATGTTCCATAGCATGCATTTGGCATGAGGATGTCCTGGTTTTGTTTGGCATGTGGATTTGGCAGAATGAGAGTGGTGGGTTAGTTACACGTGGGAAAGTTTTCTTTTCTGCTGAACAATTCCTAATGTCATTCAGTTCGCTCACCACATCCCATTGTTTAGGTCTATATTTAAGAACCGCTCTGATTTTATCTGCTTCATGCCCTGGTACCATACTGAGTCAGTCCATCTCTGTTTGAACTATTAAACAGAGTCTCCATTCATTACATTGGGGGAAACCTGTTCCACCACTTAACAACTAAGGGTGAAGTAGTTACTCAACCAGTTATATTTAGATTGTTGTTTTAACTTATACCTGCCACCAGTTCTCTTCCAGTTCTGCAATAAAATGTCAGCTTGGCTCAGTTGGTAACATTCTGACCTGTCAGTCAAAAGTCATGGGTTCAAATTCAAGTTCCATTCCAGGACGTGAGCACATAATCAAGGCTGACACAGCGCAGTACAGAGGAAGTGCTGCACTGTCGGAGGTCCCATCTTTCAGATGAGATGCTCAGGTGGATGTGAAGGATCTAATGGCACTATTTTGAGAGGGTCGGGAGTTCTTCTGGTGCCTGGGTTAAAATTTCTCCCTCAACCAACAGCACCAAAAGAGATGAGGTCATTTATCTACTTTTGTGTTTGTGGGGCCTTGCTGCACACAATTTGACTGCCATTATTTTCCCCTGATTTTAGTTTACAAGTAATTCATTGTGTGAAGTGCTTTTAGGTATCCGCAGGATGTGAGAAGCTGATATATAAATGCAAGTTATTTCTTTTGATGCATCTTCCAGATAATTCCTCAGCTTTATTTCAAGAACGTGAATCACATCTCTCTGATTATATGTCTCGTCACTGCCAAAAAAAAAATCAGCACAAATTTACCTTCCTTAGGATCCCATTTTCCTCTTTTTCCATATTCTACACACTTAAGGCATTTAACATACAGGAGAACATTGAAAAGTATCACATGCAATTGAGGGAGACATAAACAGCCGTAAGAGTAGCCAAGAGACCTCTGGAAAAGATGATGGCGTGTAATTGTGGCAGTAATAGCAAAATCTTCCTCAGCTATTCTAGAAGTCAGCTATGTCAAAAGTCAGAAGACTATTAAGGACCATATGGGGCACCAAAGGATACTGCAGACCAGATTCAAATGGATTCTCAGGTTGTAACAGCGCTGCTAAATTGATTGGTTTGCATCAGTAGAGGATACTCATGTGCCAGAAGTGGATGCTCTGTATTGAATAGCATTACTATTAAAATAGAAAGTAATGTCATCTTGGATAGATTAGGAAATCTCAAAATTGATAAGGCTCTAGGACCGTATAATATCTATCCAAGGATGATTAAAGAAATGGGACAGGTGCTCTGTGAGCCCCTAGTCCGTATCTTCAATAGTTCAATAGAGTCAGAAATAGTTCCCGTAGATTGGAAGGAAGCTCATGTGGTTGCAATTTTCATAAAAGGGGATAAATCAGATCCAGGGAACTACAGGCCTACCAGTCTGATGTTCATTATTGGGAAGGTACTAGAATGGATCATAAGAAATGCTCTTAATGATCGCTGGGAAAAGGAAGGAGCCAATGGAAATTCAAAACGCGACTTCTGAAAAAATAGATTGCGCTGTACAAATGTGATAGTTTTTTGAGGAAGTCACTAGGATAGTGGATGAGAAATATCCAATAGACATTATCTGTGTTAAGTCTGTGTGTTCTAGTTATTGTTAATAAGAATCACTGCACACAGACCACAAGAGTAAATTCAACAGGTCTTTACTAGTCGGAGGTCAGGCTGAACTGCCCAATAAATCATTACACAGCACTTATATACCGGTGTGGTCACCACCGGTATTACAGTATACAGCAGCCAAGATAAAGTAGTGCATCTCTTAAAATAGTTCTCTTAAAGGTGGAATGGTTACATACACCACAATCCTCCCTTTTTAGCTTAACAGTATATATTCCCCATTAAACATAACATAATAACATATATACACAACTTCATGTAAAAACAGTTCACAGATTCAGTCTCTGAGGAGGCCTCCTGATCCGAGACGGATAACGCCTTTCAGGGGTCTCTGGTTCTCGTTGCTGGGGTGACTCATCTAGTTGATCCCCTATGGATAGGACATCATCATCAGGTATATTCACTTCTGAGGTAGATGCTTCAGGTTCACTAACTTCCTCCACGGTTGTCTCTGTCGTAACCATGGGCTCGACCCTTGTTCTCGATCCCACCAGTTGGTCAGCATGACGTCGCATTACATTTTCACCAACATCTACCGTGTACATCAGGGGTCCTTGTCTGGCCAAAATTGTTCCAGATTGCCATTTCTCGTTTTTATAGTCCCTGGCTAACACCGGTTGTCCTATTTCTAAACTCCGAGTGGGCTTGTTATTGATATGCTGGAACTGTTTGTTTTCGACTTCCCTCCGCACATTTGGTTTTAACAAGTCCAACCTGGACCGCAACCTTCTGTTATAGAACATCATGGCAGGACTTTGGTTTGTTGTTGCATGGGTGGCGTTTCGATATGCCAGTAGGAAATTGTCCACCTTGTGTTGCAGTGGAATCTGATCTTCGCTCATGGCCTTTATTGCCTTTTTGAACGTCTGTACAAACCTCTCGGCCAGCCCATTCGTAGCTGGATGATATGGGGCAGAGGTATAATGTTTCACCCCATTCTTCTTCAGGAATTTCTGGAATTCCTCTGACACGAACTGTGGTCCGTTGTCTGAACATATTTGCTCTGGCAATCCATTTCTTGCAAATATCGTTCTTAGCACCGCGATCGTCTTCTCCGAGGTAGTGGTAGTCATTTTAATCACTTCTGGCCATTTAGAATGTGCGTCCACCGCAATTAAAAACATGGAATCCATGAATGGACCAGCAAAGTCAATATGTACACGTTGCCATGGGGTTGAAGGCCATTCCCACGGATGCAGCAGTGCAATTGAAGGTGCATTTTGGACTTTTTGGCACCCTGAGCAGCTTTTCGTCAGATCCTCTATCTGTTGGTCGATACCCGGCCACCACACATAAGCCCTAGCAAGGCTTTTCATCTTGACTCCCCCCAGATGACCTTCATGTAGTTCTTTTAGAACTCTCTCTCTTAACTTAGGAGGGATAATCACCCTTGTTCCATACATCAATGTTCCCTGACAGATGGACAGCTGTTCTCATCTTGCTGAGAATGCCGGTAACAGTGGATCACCATGGGCTGGCCATCCCTTTACTGTCAATTCGTAGACCCGGGACAGTGTCGGGTCATTCCTAGTCTCCCTTTCAATATTTGCATTGGTGACAGGTAAACATTCGATGATGGTCAAGTGAAATAACTCCACCGGGTCAACCGTCGGTGCCTCCTCCTCAGTAGGTAGTGGCAGGCGCGACAGCCCATCAGCATTACCATGCTGCTTTGTACCTTTGAATTCTATCTGATATTTGTGGTAAACCACTGTTTGTATTCCTGTTTGTCCTGTTTGTATTCCACTGTGTACATGCCTGGACATGCCTCGGCTGACTCCTCCCACAGGTCCTAGTATAAAGGTGACTGCTCCCCAGCCCTTAGTATCATGGACCGGTCGACCACGCGAGGCAGACCTCCATTCTGTTGTTAATAAAAGCCTTTAGTTACTCTTCTAACTCTCAGTCTTTTATGAGTAATTGATAGCGCATCAATTTTATTAACAACATTTTTATAATGGAGAAGATCCTCACACCAGCATGCCTGGACTTAGATCATTGGGAGGCGGACTCATCCACCAAGTTTACTCACTGGCTTAAGTGTTTCGAAAAATTCCTGACCGCCTCCGAAGCAATCAAATCGGACGAGGACAAACTGGATGTCCTGACCTCCAAAGTGAACCACCGAGTGTACTCGGTCATCCAAGACGCGACCTCGTACGCGGACGCTATCAAGCTCCTCAAGGACCAGTACACGCGCCCAGTGAACGAAGTGTACGCCAGGCACCTCCTGGGGAGTCGTAAACAACAACCTGGGGAATCGACCGTGGAATACCTTCAGGCACTGTCTGTGCTTGGCCGGGCCTGTGGTTGTAAAGATGTAAAGGCCGCCGTGTACACAGAGGAACTTATCCGGGACGCTTTTGTAGCGGGCCACAGATCCAATTACACCCGACAGCGACTGTTGGAGCAGAGTAACCTCGACCTCAACAAGGCCTCTGAACTCGCACTATCGTTGGATGCAGCCTACCAGGGCATGGATGCCTACTCCTCTGCACCGTGGACGCCGCGGGGAATGACAGCCTGGGACACGGTAGGACCGCCTCATAGCGCCGTGCCAACCCCAACAACGGCCCAACTACCGCAGCAGTGTCCCAAGGCCAGACAGCAGTGCCCCAAGGCCAGAAATGCTACTTCTGTGGCCAGGCAAAACACCCCAGAGCGCGCTGCCCGGCGAAAAACGCGATCTGCTCGGGCTGCGGGAAGAAGGGACACTACGCTAGCGTCTGCAGGGCCAAAGCCACCCCGAACCCCAGCAGCGCCGCGTGTGGGCCATGCGGGCCGCCATCTTGGACCTCCCCGGCCATGTGCGAATCACCGGTACAGCAGCCATTTTGGACGCCTCCAGCCACATGGGGATCATGGACGCCGCCATCTTGGATGACAGCCGGGACGCAGCAGGCCCCCGACACCGCCTCATCTGATACCCGCAGCGACACACCGACCCCTACGCTGGCATCCGTTACACTGGACCAAGCGAGACCGCACCAACTGGCCAGTTCCACAATGGACATTAAGGTAAATGGTCACGATACAATCTGCCTTTTTGACTCTGGGAGCACGGAGAGCTTCATCCACCCCGACATGGTGCGGCGTTGCTCTCTCCCAGTCCTGCCTGCGCAACAGCGGATTTCTATGGCCTCCGAGTCCCAGTCGGCGGACATCGGCGGCTACTGCGTGGTGACACTCGTAGTAGACGGGACCGTGTACGATCATTTTAAACTTCTGGTCCTGCCTGACCTCTGCGCTGCCGTCCTGCTGGGGTTAGATTTTCAGTGCCACCTTAAAAGTGTTAAGATGGCGTACGGTGGACCCCTACCCCCACTCACAGTCCGCAGCCAGCAGCTTCCAAACTGCCCGCCGCGCACCAGGTGCAACCTCTCCACACTCAGAGTCACCCCCCCCCAACTGTTTGCTAACCTCACCCCCGACTGTAAGCCCATCGCCACAAAGAGCAGGCGATACAGTGCCAGGGACAGGGTTTTCATTAAAACCGAAGTGGAGCGGCTCCTGAAAGAAGGGATTATTGAGGGCAGCACCAGCCCCTGGCGAGCCCAGGTTGTGGTCGTTAAGACCGGCGAGAAGCAGCGCCTGGTCATCGACTACAGCCAGACAATAAATCGCTACACCCTGCTGGACGCCTACCCACTCCCCCGTATAGCTGATATGGTCAACCAGATCGCGCAGTACCGCGTCTTCTCGACCATTGACCTGAAATCAGCGTACCACCAGCTCCCCATCCGCCCTGAGGACCGCCAGTACACTGCCTTTGAGGCAAACGGCCGCCTCTATCACTTCCTTAGGGTTCCCTTTGGCGTCACCAACGGGGTCTCCGTCTTCCAAAGGGAGATGGACCGGATGGTAGATCAAAATGCGTTGCAGGCCACTTTCCCATATCTGGACAATGTGACCATCTGCGGCCGTGACTTGCAGGACCATGACGCAAACCTCGAAAAATTCCTCCGCACCGCCCAACTCCTAAACCTGACATATAACAAGGAGAAGTGCATATTCCGCACAAACCGCCTCGCCATCCTTGGCTGTGTTGTGGAACACGGAGTCATCGGCCCCGACCCCGACCGGATGCGTCCCCTTATGGAACTTCCACTGCCCCACTGCCTCAAGGCCCTGAAGAGGTGCCTAGGGTTTTTCTCCTATTACGCCCAGTGGGTCCCCTACTATGCGGACAAGGCCCGTCCGCTGATCAAGTCCACCTCTTTTCCCTTGACGGCAGAGGCCCGCTTAGCCTTCCACCGTATCAAGGAGGACATTGCCAAAGCCACCATGCACGCAGTGGACGAATCCATCCCCTTCCAGGTGGAAAGCGACGCGTCTGACTTTGCCCTGGCCGCTACCCTCAATCAGGCGGGGAGACCCGTGGCCTTCTTTTCACGAACCCTCCAAGGCCCGGAGACCAGACACTCCGCTGTTGAGAAGGAGGCCCAGGCGATTGTGGAGGCTGTGCGTCATTGGACGCACTACCTGGCCGGAAAACGATTTACCCTGCTCACTGACCAGCGTTCAGTTGCTTTTATGTTTAACAACAAGCAGAGGGGCAAAATCAAAAATGACAAGATCTTGAGGTGGAGAATCGAACTTTCCACCTACAACTACGAGATCTTGTACCGGCCCGGGAAGCTAAATGAACCCCCGGATGCGCTATCGCGTGGCACCTGCGCCAGCGCGCAGATCGATAGACTGCGGGCCCTCCACAATGACCTCTGCCACCCGGGGGTCACCAGGTTCTTCCACTTCATCAAGGCCCGCAACCTGCCTTACTCTATTGAGGAGGTCAGGACCATGACCAGGAACTGCCAAGTCTGCGCTGAGTGCAAACCGCACTTTTATAGACCAGACAGGGCCCACCTGATAAAAGCCACTCGCCCCTTCGAGCGCCTGAGCGTCGATTTTAAAGGGCCTCTCCCCTCCTCCGACCGCAATGTGTACTTCCTCAATATTATTGATGAGTACTCCCGTTTCCCGTTCGCCTTCCCCTGCCCGGACATGACCAGTGCCACGGTCATTAAATGTCTGAACAACCTCTTCACCCTGTTCGGCTTCCCCAGCTATATCCATAGCGACCGGGGCTCATCGTTTATGAGCGACGAACTCCGTCAGTACCTGTTAACTAGGGGTATTGCCACAAGCAGGACCACCAGTTACAACCCCCGGGGGAACGGACAGGTGGAAAGAGAAAATGCGACAGTTTGGAAGGCCGTCCTGCTAGCCTTAAAGTCTAGGGGCCTTCCAACCTCCCGCTGGCAGGATGTGCTCCCCGATGCACTCCACTCTATTCGGTCACTGCTCTGCACTGCCACTAACGCCACCCCTCATGAGAAAATATTTGTCTTCCCAAGGAAGTCCACATCGGGGACATCGCTACCGCCATGGCTGACGTCCCCAGGGCCGGTCCTACTGAGAAGACACGTGAGGACCCATAAAACGGACCCCCTGGTCGAGAGGGTCGACCTCCTCCACGCCAACCCCCAGTATGCTTACATCGCATACCCGGACGGGCGGGAGGACACAGTCTCCATAAGAGACCTTGCACCCTCGGGGGCCGCAGTAACCCACTACCCACTACCACCCCCCCCCACGATCCGATATCCAGCCCCAGCAGACGGCAGGCCTGGGCCCCGCGACCCGCTCGACATCTACGAGGACGACACGCCTGTGCCACAGCCTACGCTGGACTCGACGCCGGAAACTTCACTACCCCTGCCGTCGCCACGCAGATCACAGCGGCAGACAAGACCTCCGGAGAGACTCCAATACACTAACTTTTAATACACTTCACCCCGTCGGACTCAATTTTAAACAAGGGGTGAATGTGGTAAACCACTGTTTGTATTCCTGTTTGTCCTGTTTGTATTCCACTGTGTACATGCCTGGACATGCCTCGGCTGACTCCTCCCACAGGTCCTAGTATAAAGGTGACTGCTCCCCAGCCCTTAGTATCATGGACCGGTCGACCACGCGAGGCAGACCTCCATTCTGTTGTTAATAAAAGCCTTTAGTTACTCTTCTAACTCTCAGTCTTTTATGAGTAATTGATAGCGCATCAATATTGATGTGCCCCTAGGAAAAGGGACCATCTCTGGAGCCTCTGTGCTGTCATCACCGAAACACCCTTCTTAGGGTTAAAAATGGATACCAACGGCTGGTGGTCTGTCAGCAGTGTAAACTTCTGGCCCTGCAGGTAATGATTAAACTTCTTTACTCCCCACACAAGGCTGAGTGTCTCCCTATCTATCTGAGCATAGTTGCGCTCAGCGGAGGTCAATGATCTGGATGCAAATGCGACTGGCCTTTCCAAGCCATTTGGCAACTTGTCATAGAGTCATAGAGTCATAGAGTAATACAGCACGGATAGAGGCCCTTCGGCCCATCGTGTCCGCGCCGGCCATCAAGCCCTGTCTAATCTAATCCCATATTCCAGCATTTGGCCCGTAGCCTTGTATGCTATGGCATTTCAAGTGCACATCCAAATGCTTCTTAAATGTTGTGAGGGTTTCTGCCTCCACAACCCTTTCAGGCAGTGAGTTCCAGACTCCAACCACCCTCTGGGTGAAAAAGTTCTTTCTCAAATCCCCTCTAAACCTCCCGCCCTTTACCTTGAATCTATGCCCCCTAGTTATTGACCCCTCTACTAAGGGAAAAAGCTCCTCAGCATCCATCCTATCTATGCCCCTCATAATTTTGTACACCTCAATCATGTCCCCCCTCAGCCTCCTCAGCTCCAAGGAAAACAAACCCAATCTGCCCAGTCTCTCTTCATAGCTGAAGCGCTCCAGCCCTGGTAACATCCTGGTGAACCTCCTCTGCACCCTCTCTAACGCGATCACATCCTTCCTGTAGTGTGGCGACCAGAACTGCACACAGTATTCCAGCTGTGGCCTAACCAGTGTTTTATACAGCTCCATCATAACCTCCTTGCTCTTATATTCAATGCCTCGGCTAATGAAGGCAAGTATCCCATATGCCTTTTTTACCACCTTATCCACCTGTTCCGCCGCCTTCAGGGATCTGTGTACTTGCACACCCAGATCCCTCTGACCCTTCGTCTTGCCTAGGGTCTTTCCATTCATTGTGTATTCCTTTGCCTTGTTAGTCCCCCCAAAGTGCATCACCTCGCACTTTTCCGGGTTAAATTCCATTTGCCACTGTTCCGCCCATCTGACCAACCCATCTATATCGTCCTGCAGACTGAGGCTACACTCCTCGCTATTTACCACCCTACCAATTTTTGTATCATCCGCGAACTTACTGATCATACCCTTTACATTCATATCCAAGTCATTAATGTAGACCACAAACAGCAAGGGACCCAGCACCGATCCCTGTGGTACCCCACTGGCCACAGGCTTCCAGTCACAAAAACAACCTTCGACCATCACCCTCTGCCTTCTGCCACTAAGCCAGTTTTGTATCCAATGTGCCAAGGCACCCTGGATTCCATGGGCTCTTACCTTCTTGACCAGTCTCCTGTGCGGGACTTTATCGAAGGCCTTACTGAAATCCATGTATACCACATCCACTGCGTTACCCTCATCCACACACCTAGTCACCCCCTCAAAAAATTCAATCAAATTAGTCAGACATGATCTTCCCTTGACAAAGCCATGTTGACTATCCCTGATTAATCCTTGCTTCTCCAAGTGGAGACAAATTTTGTCCCTCAGGATTTTTTCCAATAATTTTCCTACCACTGATGTTAGGCTCACTGGCCTGTAGTTCCCCGGTTTTTCCCTACTACCCTTCTTGAATAATGGTACTACATTAGCGGTTCTCCAGTCCTCTGGCACATCCCCTGTGGCCAGAGAGGTCCTGAATATATGTGTTAGAGCCCCCGCAATCTCCTCCTTTGCCTCACACAGCAGCCTGGGATACATTTCATCCGGGCCTGGGGATTTATCCATTTTTAGGCCAGCTAAAACCGCCAATACCTCCTCCCTCTCGATGTTAATATGTTCGAGCATATCACAGTCCCCCCGCCCTATTTCTATGTCTACATCGTCCTTCTCCATAGTGAAAACAGATGCAAAAAATTCATTTAGAACCCCTCCTACATCTTCCGGCTCCACACACAGATTGCCACTTTTGTCCCTAATGGGCCCTATTTTTTCCCTAGTTATCCTCTTACCCTTAATATACTTATAAAACATCTTCGGATTTTCCTTTATTTTGCTCGCCAGTGTTATTTCATGGCCCCTCCTTGATCTCCTAATTTCTTTTTTAAGTATCCCCCTGCACTTTTTGTACTCCTCTAGGGCTTCCTCCGTCTTTAGCCTTTTGTATCTACCAAAAGCCCTCCTTTTTTTCCTAATCCATTCTCGTATATCCCCTGACATCCAAGGTTCCCTGTGGTTTTTGGAACCACCCTTGACCTTTACGGGAACATGTTGCCATTGTATGATCTCAATCTCCCTTCTGAAAGCCTCCCATTGCTCCGATGCGGATTTTCCTACAAGTAGCTGATCCCAGTCCATTTTGGCCAGATCCTGCCTTATCCTATTAAAATCGGCCTTCCCCCAATTTAGAACCTTTATTTCCGGCCCATCCCTGTCCTTTTCCATGGCCACCTTAAATCTTACCATATTATGGTCACTATCACCAAAGTGCTCACCTACTAGCACTTTTTCCACTTGGCCGGCCACATTCCCTAGAATTAGGTCCAGTACCGCCCCCTCTCTTGTAGGACTTTCTACATGCTGGCTCAAAAAGCTCTCCTGGATGCACTTTAAGAATTCTACACCCTCTGAGCCTTTCACACTCTGACTATCCCAGTTAATATTGGGGAAGTTGAAATCCCCCATTATTATTACCCTATTATTTGCACATTTCTCTGAGATTTGCCTACATATCTGTTCCTCTATCTCCCCCTGACTGTGTGAGAGTACTGCTCCAATACCATAAGGAGAAGCATCACAAGCTAAACGAATAGGTAGCGTTGGGTTGAAGTGAGCCAACACTTCCTCTGAGGTGATCAATGCCTTGCTTTTGCGAAAGGCCTTCTTACAGTCCTTGCTCCACTTCCATGGTACTTCTTTCTGCAAAAGAGCGTTCAGCGGGTGCAGCACCGTGGATAGATTTGGCAGAAACTTATGGTAATAGTTAATCAACCCTAGGAACGACCTCAACTGGGATACATTTTCCGGAGCGGGAGCCTTCACAACAGCTTCGATCTTGTCAGGTGACTTGTGCAGCCCCTCCTGGTCAATGACATGACCACAGTACGAGATCCGTTTCTGAAAGAACTCACATTTCTGGCGATTAACTCGAAGTCCATATTCCTTCAATCTGGTGAGCACCAGTTTCAAATTTGCAAGGTGTTCCTCATCGTCATCTCCTGTAATCAGGATATCGTCCAAGTAACATTGAGTGCTTGGAATTCCCTGTAATACCTGCTCCATGGCCCTCTGCCAAATTGCTGGAGCCGAAGCCACTCCAAAAACCAGTCTATTATATCGATACAAGCCTCTGTGCGTGTTGATTGTGAGATACTGGCGCGACTCTTCCTCAACTTCCATCTGTAAGTACGCTTGCGCCAGGTCTATCTTGGTGAAGTGTTTCCCGCCAGACAATGAAGCAAAGATATCCTCAATCCGCGGAAGTGGATATTGCACCGTGTGAAGCACCGGATTAACCGTGATCTTGAAGTCTCCACAGATGCGGACCTTCCCCGGTTCCCCTGGCTTGTTACTCGATGAACGCTTCATGACGGGAACAATGGGCGTGGCCCACTCACTCCAGTCCACCTTAGACAGTACTCCTGAATGTTCTAGCCCTTCCAGCTCAGCTTCCACAGCAGGTCGTATCGCATAAGGTACCGGTCTGGCTTTGAAAAATTTTGGGTTTGCATGTTCGGCAATCTTGATTTTTGCCGTAATTCCTCTCAGTGTTCCCAGTCCCTGTTGGAACACCTCTTTAGCCTCATCCAATATTCTGGACAATCGTTCAGGTTTGACATTTTTTTTTCCGGAATCTACCGTTATTGCTTTTAGGGAGTGCCAGTCCATATTTATTTTCCTGATCCACTCCCGTCCCAGAAGTGGTGGACCTCCCTCAGGTAGTACATATATGTTCATTCCTTGGTGTTCTTTGCCCTTGTGTACCACCTTGACTTTTATCGTTCCGATGGGGTATACTCTTTGCCCCGTGTATGTCTGCAATACTATCTCCGTATCCCGTAGGGGAATATGTGTGAATAACCTTTTGTAATCTTGCTTATTCATGACCGTCAACGCCGATCCGGTGTCCAATTCCATCTTCGTCGCCATTGTTAAGTCTGTGTGTTCTAGTTATTGTTAATAAGAATCACTGCACACAGACCACAAGAGTAAATTCAACAGGTCTTTACTAGTCGGAGGCCAGGCTGAACTGCCCAATAAATCATTACACAGCACTTATATACCAGTGTGGTCACCACCGGTATTACAGTATACAGCAGCCAAGATAAAGTAGTGCATCTCTTAAAATAGTTCTCTTAAAGGTGGAACGGTTACATACACCACAATCTGGACTTTCATAAGCCTTTGATAAGGTACCTCACACTAGGTTAGTTTACAAGATAGAATATTGTGGTATCAGTAGGAATTTGAAATGCTGAATTAGAAATTGACTCCAATTCCGCAGCCAAAAAGTTGTAGGTAATAAATGTGGTTGAGCTTGCAGACATGTTACTATTGTTCTAGGCCCACTACTCTTCACTGTCTTTATTAATGACCTGGACAGTGGTATTGGAGTATGGTCAGTAAGTTTACAGATGAGACCAAAATCTGTGCAAAGGTTAAAACAGAAGAGAAGTGGAATCAAATGCAAAAAGATTTAGATGTGTTAGGGGAGTGGGCCACGTATTGGAAAATGGTATTTTATTTAGATAAATGTATTGTCATGCATGTTGGTAGGGCCAACTTAGAATACATGTATTATTTGCAAGGAACAATACTCAAAAGAGGTTGAGAGAGAACATAAGAAATATGAGCAGGAGTAGGCCATTTGGCCCTTCGAGCCTGCTCCGCCATTCAATAAGATCATGACTGATCTTCTACCTCATCTCCACTTTCCTGCAATATCCCCATATCCCTCGAGTCCCTTAATATTCAAAAATATATCGATCTCTGTCTTGAATATACTCAACGACTGAGCCTCCACAGCTCTCTGGGGTAGAGAATTCCAAAGACTCATCACCCGCTGAGTGAAGAAATTTCTCCTCATCTCAGTCCAAATGGCCAACCCCTTATTCTGAGACTGTGACCCCTAGTTCTAGACTTCCCAGCCAGGGTAAACATCCTCCCTGTATTTACCCTGTCAAGCCCTGTAAGAATTTTGTATGTTTCAATGAGATCACCTCTCATTCTTCTAAACTCTGGAGAATATAGGCCTAGTCTACTCAATCTCTCCTCATAGGACAATCCCCCAATCCCATGAATCAGTCTGGTGAACCTTCATTGCACTCCCTCTATGGCAAGTATAACCTTCCTTAGGTAAGGAGACCAAAACTGTTCACAATACTCCAGGTGTGGTCTCACCAGGGCCCTTTATAATTGCAGTAAGACATCTTGGCCTAGAAATTCAGTATAGCCACTTTTGGGGCGGTAAAGTCGGGCGGGCGCTAAAGTTTGCGCCCGCTGGAAAGTGGAGGCCACTTCGCCGATATTCAGTAGCTTTGGCCAAGGAGTTTGGGCGAGCGCTAAAACTGGCGTTGCACCCCTATCTTTAGGCGCTAAGCTGGCGGTGCAGACTGATAGCGCCGAGGCCGGGCGCAGCGCAGGTGCGGTCATGTTTTGATTGACAGCAGACACCCTGGCGCCGGCCAGCTCTTAAAGGGGGAAGGGTCGGCTTGGTCTGCTGCCACGCCCTGGATACTGCAGCCCTCCAGCTAGGCCTAAACACTGCTGCTGGAGAGAAATAGCGCCAGCAACGATGCAGAGGGCCCGTGAGCGAGCGCAGCGCTTCTCTGCCCATGATTTGAAGGTGCTGCTTAGGGGTTTGGAGAAGAGAAGAGATATCTTGTGCCCGGACAGTGGCAAGAAGGCTCCCAAGAGGCTGTACAGGAGAGCTTGGAGGGAAATCGCCCAGAGGGTCACAGCCAACAGCGATGTCCCCAGGACTGGTGACCAATGCCGGAAGAAGTTTAACGACCTCACTCGGTTGGTCAGGGTGAGTACCCTTTCCAGTGTCCTCCTCATCCTTGCATGTGCACCTCACATTATGGGCAAAGGGACCTCAAAGGCCTACTGGCCAGCCCTCCTCCAGCAGCTATGGCACTGGCATGAACATCAATAGCACTTTCGGCACTTGACACACTGGCCAAGCTATTCCACCATGGGAGGCAGTGCACACAACAACAGGGCACCACACTGGCCAAGCTATTCCACCATGGGAGGCAGTGCACACAACAACAGGGCACCACACTGTACTTAGAGGCCGTCCTTTCTCTTGCAGGCCAAGATGGCCCAGAATCTGAAGAGCCGGACTGTCACCGGGGGAGGCCGTGCCCAGTTCCAGGAGCTCAGTGACCTGGAGGAGCGCGTGGGTCGACTCATGGGTGCCCGGGTGATTGGCCCCGTTGCAATTGGAGATGCCGACCCTGTGCTGGGCCCCAATGGTAAGGACATGACCGTTTGGAGCTCTCTCGTTCCCCTTGCGCTTCAGATCTACATCCTTTGCCAGTGTCCAACCAATGCGCATAATGCCACCACTCATGCCTCCCTCGCTGACGCCCTGTCCTCACTCTAAAGCTACTCTTGTGCCTTCCTGCTTTCAGCTGGTGAGGAGGAGGTCCCTGAAGCTGCGAGTGTCAGTCCCTCGGAAGAGGAGGATGACGAGGAGCAAGAGGAAGGCGGCACATCGGGGGAACCCTCATCCGTGCCAGGGGATGGCAATGGAGGGGACACGTCTTTCCTGGAGGAGAGCCAGCGGGAAGTGTTGCAGGGGGGTGTAGCTCCTGTGCCCAGTGGCGTCCAGCCACGCGGGAAGGGTCGGGCAGCACGGCTGCCTTCTCCCCAGAGGGGGGAAGTGTTGCAGGGGAGTGTAGCTCCTGTGCCCAGTGGCATCCTGCCACGCGGGAAGGGTCGGGCAGCTCGGCGGCCTTCTCCCCAGAGGGGGGAAGTGTTGCAGGGGAGTGCAGTTGCTGGGCCCAGTGGCGTCCAGCCACGCGGGAAGGGTCGGCCAGCTCGGCAGCCTTCTCCCCAGAGGAAGAGTCCGGCCTCCAGTCCGGAGACGGTCCTCGCCCAGGAGGTGCGCCTCCTTGATCAAATGTCCGCGGACTCGGACCGTCGGCACACCGAGTTCATGGGGGTTGTGGGACGGTTGCCTGAGGCCATTGAGTCCCTGGCTCATAGTGTGGCCGATTTCGGGGCCTCACAGGCCAGGGGTTTAGAACAACTCGCGGCAGCACAGGCCAGGGGTCACGAACAATTCGGGGCAGCACAGGCCAGGGGTCACGAAGAATTCAGGGCATCACAGGACACGAGTCGGGCCGATTTCAGGGCAGCACAGGCAGCGAGTGCAGAGTTGATGAGTGGTGCCGTGCAGTCACTGGCTGGTCTGATGCGGGCACAGACGAGGGCAGTACGGGCACTCACTGCTGCCACACTCGCTGTGTCACGCACGCATCGCCAGGGCACCCGCCGCGCTGCTGCAGCACAGCGGTCTGGGCTTCACCAGATTGCTGCACTTGCTGCAGTGCCAGCCCGGCCGACTGCCAGTGTCTCTGGCGACCAGCCAGCGCCTGGCATCAGCCAGCTTGCCCCCATTGCTGCAGCCGCCACTGCCACTCCCCCAGCAAAGCTGCGACGAGCTGCTGGAGAGACTGATGCTGCCCAGCCACAGCTGCAGCAGTCAGCAGCCGGCCCCTCCACGGCCGGAGCTCGTCTAGGCCGACCCCCAAGGGCATCTGCCGTCACGCATTGTGCCCCTCAGGACCCTTCCCCCAGCCTTGCAACACCCACAGGGCCCAGGTTGAGGCGGAGCAGCAGGTCGGCCAGGGGCCGGAAAAGCCTGCACAAGGACTCGCCCTCTCGGCAGACAAAGTAGAGTGTGTTGCCAAATGTTTCTTTATATGGGGGTGTTTGTGTTCTGTATAGGGGGGTTTGTCTTGGTAAGGCCGAGGATGAAGGCCATTTGGATGGACAAGTTTTGTTATTCCTCCCCAGGTTGTGGGAGTGAGATATGTTTTTGACTGTTTTTTGGGGGTCTTGTCTGTTTTTGGGTTTCATGTGGGAAGGGCCCTGAGTTTGTTCAATAAAGCTTTTTATTTATTCAGCTTGTCCATGTGTGATGTGTCAAGTGGTTGTTGCGTTAACCGGCTGAGGGCTTGCGGAGCGGCTGCATTCAGGTGCGTTCATTGCCACAAGCCATTCCCTGACAGGGGGCCTAGAAGTGTCGTTCAATAAGCCGCCGACGGACGGCCCTTGGACCTTGTGGCTCCCTCCTGGGCTGGTACTCCTCCTCCTCCTCCTCCTCATGGTCCTCCTGCTCATCCTCCTGAGGTGGTGGTCCAACGTGAGGTGGCAGTGCCTGAGTCCTGCGGATAGCCAGGTTGTGCAGCATGCAGCAAACGACGACGAACTGGGAGACTCTATCCGGCGAATACTGTAGAGGTCCGCCGGAACGATCCAGGCAGCGGAACCGTTGCTTGAGGACGCCAATCGTTTGCTCTATGATGTTCCTTGTGGCTTGATGGCTTTCGTTGTATGCCTCCTCAGCAGGGGTCCTGGGCGCGCGGAGCAGGGTCATGAGCCATGTGCACAAAGGATAGCCTTTGTCCCCGATAAGCCATCCTCTTGGGGGAGGCTGTGCCTGGAACATGTCAGCCACAGTAGTCTGGCGCAGGATAAATGCATCGTGGCTGTTGCCTGGAAAGCGGGCATTGACAGCTAGGATGCGCTGCCTGTGGTCACACACCAGCTGTACATTGAGGGAATGGTAGCCCTTCCGGTTGTGGTAATCCTCAGCATTGTCGATAGGTGCCCGCACAGCCACATGCGTGCAGTCAATGGCGCCCTGCACCATGGGGAAGTCGGCGATCCTCGCAAATCCGACTGCACGCTGCTCCTGCCTCTCTAGGGTCATGGGGAAGGAGATGAATTGGTGTCTCCTTGCGAAAAGGGCATCGGTGACCTGCCGGATGCAGCGATGCATGGCGAACTGGGAGATGTTCGCTATGTCCCCAGCAGCGGCTTGGAAGGAGCCGCTTGCATAAAAGTTCAGAGCCACCGTGACCTTCACTTCCATCGACAGAGACGTCCTGCACATCAGCTGTGGACGCAGATCTCTGTGAAGCAGCTGGCAGATCTCTGCAACCACCTCCCTTCTGAAGCGCAGCCTCTTAACACAATGCGCGGCAGTCATGGTGAGATAGGACACCTGCTGGCGGTATTCCCTGACTGGGTAAGGCCTACATTGCCGACGCCTGATGGCCCCTCTGCGTCTAGGCATGGCTGCCCCTCTCACACAGCGTCTGCGAGCCCTTCGCACATAATGCTGGAACTGAGGGTTGGAACCCCATGCAGCCCCCATAATATACTTTCAAACAGTGAAATCACAAAGAGTCAAATTTCCAAGCTCTGGCCAGAAGCCAAAAATACCTCTCCTATGTTGTCCCAAATCAGTAAGGTCTCTTCCTTGGTCTCTGTCCAGAAATCCAAAGCACTAAAGTCATTGCAGCAAAATGGCTGCCCTTTATAGTTCAGTCTAAGTGCCCTTTAATTAGCGCTCCCCGAGTCCCGCAGGGCCTCTGCTGTGTTCCACTTCACAGTTCTTAACAGCGCCACGCCCACATTGGGCGGGCGCCACTGAAGTTCCGGTTTGGGGCGCACAAACGGCGTTGCACGACGAAATGACATCATAAGGTGCGCGCGCAGCTGAGCGCGCGCAAACACTTTGCGCCGGCGCTAAATGTCAACTGAAGTTGGGCGTAGGCGCAGATCGCTCTGCGCCCGGGCGCTAAGTGCCTAGCGCTCGAGATCTACTCCTCTTATGGCGCTAACGGCTGGCGAACGCAACTGAATTTCTAGGCCCTTTACTCTTATTCTCAAATCCTCTTGTAATAAAGGCCAACATACCATTTGCTTTCCTAATTGCTTACTGTACCTGCATGTTAACTTTCAGTGAATCGTGTACAAGAACACCCAAGTCCCGCTGAACACCAACATTTCCCAATCTCTCACCATTTAAAAAATACTCTGCTTTTCTATTTTTCCTACCAAAGTGGATAACTTCACATTTCTCCACATTATATTCGATTTGCCATATTCTTGCCCATTCACTTAGCCTGTCTATATCCCCTTGAAGCCTCCTTGCATCCTCCTCACAACTTACATTCCCACCCAGCTTTGTAGCATCAGCAAACTTGGATATATTACATTTGGTCCCCTCATCCAAATCATTGATATAGATTCTGAATAGCTGAGGCCTAAGCACTGATTTTTGCGATACCCCACTAGTTACAGCCTGCCAGCCCCAAAATTACCAGTTTAGTCCTACTCTCTGTCCATTAACCAATCCTCAATCCATGCTCATATATTACCCCCAATCCCATGAGCCCTAATTTTGTTTAATAACCTCTTGTGCGGCTTTTAAAATGCAAATACACCACATCCACTGGTTCCCCCTTTTCTATTTTGTTAGTTACAACCTCAAAAAACTTTGTCAAACACGATTTCCCTTTCATAAATCCATGTTGACTCTGCCCAGTCCTATTATTATTTTCTAAGTGCCCTGTTTCCACGTCCTTAATAATAGATTCTAGCATTTTCCCTACTACTGATGTCAGGCTAACTGGTCTGTAGTTCCCAGTTTTCTCTCTCCCTCCTTTCTTAAATAGTGGTGTTACATTTGCTACCTCCCAATCCACGGGAACCGTTCTAGACTCTATGGAATTTTAGAAAATGGCAACCAATACATCCACTATCTCGATAGCCACCTCTTTCAAAACCCTCAGATGTAGGCCATCAGGTCCAGGGGATTTATTGGCTTTCAGTCCCATTAATTTCTCCAGTACTATTTTTTTACTAATACTAATTTCTTTCAGTTCCTCATTCGCGCTAAACCCTTGGCTCTCCACTATTTTCAGGATTTTTTTTGCGTGAAGACAGACACAAGGGGCTGGATTTTCATTAAGCTGTCCGGAAGGAGGCGGGGCTACAACTTTCGGGTTTTAGTCCCACCTCCATCGACGTCCAGCCAATCAACGCCATTTTCCCTTGATTGACCTTGTTGAGCCCGCCCAGCGGGCTCAGCAGGCCAATTAAGGGCCACCCGGCAACAGGTGACGTCACAGACTGAAATTTCATCTGTCAAGAGGTGTTGACAGATGAAGTATCAGTGTTTCACAGCTGTTTGAAGCTGTCAAACACTGCCAGTCTGACTTCTAACCTGAGTCCTTCTACGCAGACTCAGTTAGAACTGTCACCGGCACTGAAAGCTGAAGGCTGTCACTTTTGACAGATCGCAGCCGTTCAGCTTTCAGTTCCGGCTGAGTGATGGACTCCCGACGCCTAGAGGAAGAAAGGCTGTTCAGGTAAGTAAAACTTCTTTACACACACCAAACACACTTACCTTTGCACTCATGCACCCATCACTCACACTGAAAATCTCGCCCAAAGTATTTGTTTAATTTCTCTGCCATTTCCTTATTCCCCATTATAATTTCTCCTGTCTCAGCCTGTAAGGAACCTACATTTACTTTCGTTAATCTTTTCCTTTTTCCATACTTATAGAAGTTTTTACAGTCTGTTTTTATGTCTCTCGCTAGTTTACTCTCATATTCTATTTTCCCTTTCTCTATCAATTTCTTGGTCCTCCTTTGCCCAATTCTAAAATTCCCAATCCTCAGGCTTACTACTCTTTTTGGCAACATTATAAGCCTCTTCCTTTGATCTAATACTATATTTAACTTCTCTCGTTAGCCACAGTTGGACCACTTTTCCTGTGGGGTTTTTGTGCCTTGAAGGAATGTATATTTGTTGTAAATTATGTATTAATTCTTTAAATGCTAGCCATTGCTTGTCCACCAAGATACCTTTTAATGTAGTTTCCCAATCTACCTTAGCCAACTCGCTCCTCATACCTACATAGTTTGCTTTGTTTAGATTTAAGACCCTAGTTTCAGATTTAACTAAATCACTTTCAAACTCAATATAAAATTCTATCATGTTATGGTCGCTCTTCCCTAAAGGCCCCTTTACTACAGGGTTATTAATTAGCCCTTTCTCATTGCACAATACTAGATCTAAAATAGCCTGTTCCCTAGTTGGTTCCTCAACATACTGATCTAGAAAACTATCTTGCATACATTCCATGAATTCGTCCTCCACACTATTACTGCAAATTTGGTTTGCCCAGTCTATATGTAGATTAAAGTCCCCCATGATTACTGTATTACCCTTGTTACATGCACCTCTAATTTTCTGATTTATACTCTGCCCTACATTACAACAACTGTTTGGGGGCCTATAAACAACTCCCACCAATGTTTTCTGCCCCTTGCTGTTTCTTAGCTCCGCCCAAACTGATTCTTCTTCTTGATTTTCGGAGCTAAG
Organism: Somniosus microcephalus; assembly: GCF_052327205.1. Classification (NCBI taxonomy): domain Eukaryota; kingdom Metazoa; phylum Chordata; class Chondrichthyes; order Squaliformes; family Somniosidae; genus Somniosus; species Somniosus microcephalus. Next base: position 339,707,337 of record NC_140987.1, read on the forward strand.
ATCCTTTCTCTCTATTGTCTTTATCCCATCCTTTATTATCAGGGCTACCCCGCCTCCTTTTCCATTTTGCCTATCTCTTCTAAAAGTTATGTATCCTGGAATACTTAGTTCCCAACCTTAGCCACTTTGCAACCATGTCTCCTTTATGGCTATTAGATCAAACCTGTTCATTTCTATCTGCGCTATTAATTAATCTATTTTGTTGTGAATGCTTCGCGAATTCAGATATAGAGCCTTCAGCTTTGAGTTATTTCTATTTTTCCCTGATGTCACCTTAGTCACTGATGCCTTATTACCTTTGTTACTCTCTCTGTCCCTTCCTGACCCACTCTGCTTATTTTTACCCAAAACTCTTTCCTGAATCCTCCCACCCACCCTTTATTAGTTTATAGCCCTGTCTACTGCCCTAGTTATTCGATTCGCCAAGACACTGATCCCAGCCCAGTTTAAGTGGAGCCCATCCCAACGGAACAGCTCCCTCTTTCCACAGTACTGGTGCCAGTGCCCCATGAACTGAAACCCCTTTCTCCCACACCAATCTTTGAGCCATACATTTAAACCTCTAACCTGTTTGTCCTGATGCCAATTTGCGTGTGGCTCAGGTAACAATCCAGAGCTTATTACCTTAGAGGTTCTGCTTTTTAATTTGGATCCGAGCTCCTCAAACTCCCTCAACAGAACCTCATTCCTAGTTCTACCTATATCGTTGGTTCCTACAGGGACCACGACATAGAAACATAGAAGATAGGAGCAGGAGTAGGCCATTCGGCCCCTCGAGCCTGCTCCGCCATTTAATGAGATCATGGCTGATCATCCAAATTCAGTACCCGGTCCCTGCTTTCTCCCCATATCCCTTGATCCCTTTAGTCTTAAGAAATATATCTAACTCCTTCTTGAATATATTTAATGAAATGGCCTCAACTGCCTTCTGTGGTAGAGAATTCCACAGGTTCACCACTCTCTGGGTGAAGAAATTCCTCCTCATTTCAGTCCTAAATGGCTTACCCCTTATCTTTAGACTGTGACCCCTGGTTCTGGACTCCCCTGCCATCGGGAACATCCTTCCTGCATCCAGTCTGTCTAGTCCTGTTAGAATTTTATAAGTTAAAATGAGATCCCTTCTCATTCTTCTAAACTCCAGCGAGTATAAGCCCAATCGACCCAATCTCTCCTCATATGTCATTCCTGCCATCCCAGGTATCAGTCTGGTGAATCTTCGCTGCACTCCCTCCATGGCAAGAACATCCTTCCTCAGATAAGGCAACCAAAACTGCACACAATACTCAAGGTGTGGTCTCTCCAAGGCCCTGTACAACTGCAGCAAGACATCCTTGTTCCTGTACTCGAATCCTTTCGCTACGAAGGCCAACATACCATTTGCCTTCTTAACCACCTGCTGCACCTGCATGCTTACCTTCAGTGACTTACCTTCTCCCCCTCCCACTCCTAGTTCTTCTCCAGCCGTGAGGAGATGTCTTTAACCCTGGCACCGGGCAGGCAACAAAACCTTCGGAACTCTCAGTCGCGGCTGCAAAGAACAGTGTCTATCCCGAAAAAGATCTAGGTCCTGTTGTGCACTGAAGGCTCATGACCAATGTAGAGAAACTGTAGCTAAAGCTAACAAGGTTGTATTAATAGAACCCTTCAATATATATCAAAGGACACCATTTTGACACTATAGAGGTTGCTGGTCAGACCGTGTCTAGAGTACTGTGCCCAGTTTTTTCCCCCACGTGATAGGTGATATGTAGCCTTGGAAAAGGAGAGCTATGAGAATGATTCCTGGCTTAAAGAACCACAGCTACTCAGATAGGCTCAAGGACCTTGGTCCATTTACTTTAGAGCAGTGTAGACTTAGAGCTGACCTGATCGAGGTCTATAAAATAATGAAAGGGTTTGATATTGTTCCTATTGATAGATTATTCCAGTTTTAACAGATTGGGAGGACTGGAAATACGAGTTTAAACTATGTAAGTATAGGAATAGACTGGATGTTAGGTGGTTCTATTCCCAGAGAGCAGTGAGACTTTGGAATACATTGCCAGTTGGTGTGGTGGGTGCTGACACTGTGCATGCCTTCAAGGGGGAGCTGGATTGGTTCTTGACTGGGGCAGAGAGTGCATCATATGGAAGGTAAGCGTCTTTATAGACGCTAAAAGGGCGCTAACGGGGCGCAAAGCAACTAGCGCCCAGGCGTGGCACCACCAACGCCTCCTGTGAAATTCAGCAGGAGATTAGCGGTGGCAGTAACCGTTAGCACCCTGCGGCGCCGCGCCACCAGCAATGATGCGCTGTGCCCCGCTCGCACCCTGGCTGCGATCTTTGGTAGCACCCACTGACTTACCGCCAGGCGCTATGTCCAATGGGGTCAGGGGGGCCTACCTGCGGCCGGGACGGCGCTAATTAAAGGTGAGGTGCCGGGCGGCCATTTTTGTTGCTGGCCGCCTGCCAGCACCTGCCCGTATTGCCGTCCCCGGCCTTCTGTGAAGCCACTTCTCTTGAGTGCCGGGCTCTTTTGCAGGCATTCCGATCCCTGGTGGCCCAGCTGGGCCCCGGGTCACGCTGCACAAAGCCTGTCCCCTTTAAGAAGGGGGGCCTGCAGTACCGTGGCGCGACATGCCACAGTGCCTCGATATTCCCTTCGGCGCTACCATTCAATTTTGGCTGTGGGGGTGCTAACTTTTTCGGGGCACTAAAAGTAGTGCCCCAGCGAAGTTAGCACCCCAAAGGGGGCGCGACTCAATTTTTCCCCCTTGGTCCATGTGATCTCCTGGACTAGTTTTGATTTACTGAGGGGGGTCACAGAAGAATTTTCCAGAGTAATTTTTCTATTATTGCCCCGAAGTTTTTTCTCTGTTTTGCCTCTCCCAGGAGATTATGTGGCTGTGTTCATGAGGGAGGGAGTACATGGTTGCACTCATGTGCTGGGCTCTGCCATCATTGAGGATGGGGATGTTGTGGGTATGGTGCCTAGGTCGATGCCGAGTGGTCTGTCCAGTTTTATTCTTATTATTGTTTTTCATAGCAGTATGATACAACTGAGTGGTTTGCTAGGCCATTTTGGAGAGCAGTTAAGTGTCAACCACATATAGGCCAGACTGAGTAAGGACGGCAGATTTCAATTAGGCACTTTACAGCCTTCTGGACTCAACATCGAGTTCAACAATTTCAGACCATAACCTCTGCCCCTATCTTTTTTTCATTTTTTTCCCTCTCTCTCACATGGTAGCTGTCAATCATTCTGCCATTGCCATTTACACTTCATCTACAGTCATGTTCCCTAAAGGACATTAGTGAACCAGATAGATTTTTACGACAATCTAGTAGTTTCATGGTCATTATTACTGATACTAGCTTTTTATTCCAGCTTTGTTTAATTAATTGTATATAATTTCCCAAGAAGCTTTGGTGGGATTTGAATTAATGTCACCAGATCATTAGTCCAGGCCTCTGGATTACTAGTGCAGTTACATAACGACTATGCTATCGTACCTTTAACAATGATCGGGCAAAGGGCGGGGGGGATGTACATGTGACCATTTATACAGTAAGCACTGCTCCCAGTTTTATTTTACTTTGTAAGACTGCAAGGACAATGAGGAGGAAACATCTTAATGTTCATTGGCACACTGGTAACTATAACAATGAATAATATCACAATGACAAAGTGACATCACAGAGCAATTTCAATAGATTCTTCTTGGACTAATATATATATAGATATATATAAATAAAAGCTTCCAACATATGTTATCAGGGTGAGAGATAGATTATAAATTGGTTGGGGAGAGTTCAACATTTTATGATAAATATAAGTAATTACATGCAAGGGCTATCTGGCCAATGGTAAAACAATGGGACTGTGTTTCCATGGCAACTGATGCTTATGTTTCCATGGTAACTGCTGCTTACTGAGCGCCATCGTTGGGCTGTGCAAGCAATGTGACTGAATATTGGTCTGTAGTTGTAAAAAAATCTTTCAGGAATTTGTTTCTAGGTTCATAATATAAATTTGGGAGCGAAGGTTTCAAATTCCATTATAACATTTAACAGGGACGATGTAGAACAGGATAGTGAGCAATTGGGTAGCAAGAAATGTAAATGGGTAAAATATCTAGCCTATTTTTGCCTGCTCTATAAGATTTTAAAACTAAGACTCAAAAGTATTAGAACGGAATGCCCGGATCTAAATTACTCCCCCCCCCCCCGCAATAAAAAGCATTCTAACAAAGAGATTGGATCATGTCAATTCTCCGCTCATTGAAGGCACCATCCAAATACTACAACCTATTTATTTATAAAAATGACCTGCTTTAAAATGTTTTTAACTAAAATGGCCGTCACTCCTAGTTAGTGAGACTTGTGATTCCACCAGGAGTATGGGCACATGTTGGTTGATTTCCAATGCTGTATTTTCCTACATTTAACAGTCAGACACTATGTTAGTTCCTGGCTGTAGAACCCTTCACTTCAGCTAAGGAGCACAGCTCACTCCCCATTTTGGATAAGTATTCTCATTTTTTTTTTGCTTCCTATAAACTCTTGTATCATATTTCCCTGCTGGCTGGTTTCACTTAATTGCTCTCAACTCTTGCCATTGTACTACAATTCACAAAGAAGGCTTGCATCCCCACAGAACTGAGATTTCAATGTTCCCTCTGACTCGTACAGGAAGAGATCAGGAATACAAGAGTGAATATCTTTTGAGACAATCAGACTAGGAGGGGAAGCTTCAGAAAGCTAAACTCCTGAGGTAAGATTTAACTTCTCCCAAACAGGGAGATATTTTTGTGGTAAGATCACTTATTTAAGGAGAGGCTTTGTCACCAGTTTCTGTTTTCATAAGTGCAGTAAGAGGGATGTTCTGTCATCCCACTATCACAGCTTATTAATCACATGAGTCAATGATAGGAGGCAGCCACCCAACAACACATGCCCTTACCAAAAAGCACAAACATAAATTCACTATTCCCTTCACAGCAAGGCACTCTTCAGCCTGTACTAAAACGTTTTGGGTTTAACTCTGACAAACTGCTCGAGTCGCTTAACAAAGAGGGGAAACTGCAGCTCCTGTAAATCTAAAATGAAAGCAGAAAATGTTGGAAACGCACAGCCGGTCAGTCACCATCCCTAAAGAGGGAAAGGTACATTATAACATCGCAGCTGTTTACACTTCATCCATGTGGTGAAATCATTCGTAGGACCTGAAGGATCTAATGAAGGGTAAATAACTGAATTACCACAACCTGCCTTATCTCTTGCCAGATACTAACTTATGGCTGCTCTGACCTTACTGGCCCAGTACTGACTACAGAAGCTCCAAGTTTGTTTTGCCCCTGTTGGGGGTTTGATGATAGGTTGATGTTCAGTGCTATAGAAGAACGTTGTGAGGAGTTCTACCCCCTTCCCTGGTCAGGATATGGAAGCACTTACCTCCACCGTCTTCACCTGCCTTCGAATCAGGAAGAGGAAAAAAACTAACAAACCCATCCCGGTTAACAGCATAACTCGGCCAGGCAAGAACTCGGGAGAATGATGGTTTTCGATCGTTGAGTTTTGCTCGAAGCCACTTGGCGAACAGTATGGAGAGTTAACCAACTCATCGCTTATATTGAAAGTGAGATCCATCTCCACACTGAGCAAAGTGTAACGGTCAAGCCTGTATCGCTGGGGCAACTAGCTAAACCCGGGGGTGTTAAACGGGACTTCAGGCACATGTAACGTCACAAATGTTGAAACTGCACAATAATAATGTCATTAAAATGTGTTGAAGTCAGGTCATTTTCATGTGCTGGCTATAAGCCTTTGTTGCATGGGGCTAAAACCAGACTCTGATTTACATGTGTTACTTGATTCATCAGGTTATTTCACCTGCTGCAATCTAATTCTAAACAGCCACCTCCCTTCCAAATGAAATTGATGCTTCGCCAACCCAATGAGTCAGATGTTTGAAAGTAACACGTTACATGTAGGCAGTTGGGAAACAGAAACACCGCCTCCCATTTTTTTTAAACTAAGAGCCAACTGTCTGTTGCACCCAGACGGAATGTAGAAGGTCTGACTTCATCTAGGGTATTGGGAAACTAAAAGAGAGACTGGCTTAGTTTAATTGTCCTGTTAATTAAGCTGTAGCAAGAGTTGTAGGGGCCCAGATTATTTCACCTGTCTGCACGTGCTTCAACAAGTTAGCAGGGAATCAAGTCAACAAAGAAAGCAAGAATTTGTATTTATATACCGCCTTTCACATCGTCAGGACGTTCTAAAGTGCTTCACAACCAATGAATTATTTTTGAAGAGTAGTTACTGTTGTAATGAAGCGAATCAGGTCAGCCAACTTGTGCACATAGAAACATTAGAAGATAGGAGCAGGAGTAGGCCATTCGGCCCCTCGAGCCTGCTCCGCCATTCAATGCGATCATGGCTGATCATCCAAATTCAGTACCCTGTCCCTGCTTTCTCCCCATATCCCTTGACCCCCTTAGCCTTAAGAAATATATCTAACTCCTTCTTGAATATATTTAATGAATTGGCCTCAACTGTCTTCTGTGGTAGAGAATTCCACAGGTTCACCACTCTCTGGGTGAAGAAATTCCTCCTCATCTCAGTCCTAAATGGCTTACCCCTTATCCTTAGACTGTGACCCCTGGTTCTGGACTCCCCCGCCATCAGGAACAGCCTTCCTGCATCTAGTCTGTCTAGTCCTGTTAGAATTTTATAAGTTTCAATGAGATCCCCTCTCATTCTTCTAAACTCTAGCGAATATAAGCCTAATCGACCCAACCTCTCTTCATACGTCATTCCTGCCATCCCAGGTATCAGTCTGGTGAATCTTCGCTGCACTCCCTCCATGACAAGAACATCCTTCCTCAGATAAGGCGACCAAAACTGCACACAATACTCAAGGTGTGGTCTCTCCAAGGCCCTGTACAACTGCAGCAAGACATCCTTGCTCCTGTACTCGAATCCTCTCACTATGAAGGCCAGCATATCATTTGCCTTCTTAACCACCTGCTGCACCTGCATGCTTACCTGCATGCAACTGATGCACAAGGACACCCAGGTCTCATTGCACTTCCCCTTTTCCCAGTCTATTGCCATTCAGATAATAATCTGCCTTCCTGTTTTTGCCACCAAAGTGGATAACCTCGCATTTATCCACATTATACTGCATCTGCCATGCATCTGCCCAATCGCCCAACCTGTCCAAATCATACTGGAGTTTCTCTGCATCCTCCTCACAGCACACACGCCCACCCAGCTTTGTGTCATCTGCAAACTTGGAGATATTACATCTAGTTCCCTCATCTAGATCATTAATATATATTGTGAATAACTGGGGTCCTAGCACCGATCCCTGCGGTACCCCACTAGTCACTGCCTTCCACTCGGAAAAAGACCCATTTATTCCAACTCTTTGCTTCTTGTCTGCCAACCAGTTTTTTATCCAAGTCACTACCTTACCCCCAATCCCATGTGCTTTAACTTTGCACGCTAGTCTCTTATGTGGGACCTTATCGAAAGCCTTCTGAAAGTCCAAATACACCACATCCACTGGCTCTCCCTTATCTATTCTACCAGTTACATCCTCAAAACTTTCCAGTAGATTAGTCAAGCATGATTTACCTTTTGTAAATCCATGTTGATTTTGTCTGATCCTGTCACTGTTTTCCAAGTGCTTTGCTATTACATCTTTTATAATGGACTCTAGCATTTTCCCCACTACCGATGTCAGGCTAACCGGTCTATAATTCCCTGTTTTTTCTCTACCACCTTTTTTAAATAGTGGGGTTACATTAGCTACCCTCCAATCCATGGGAACTGTTCCAGAGTCTATAGAATTTTGGAAGATGACCAGCAATGCATCTATTATATCTAGGGCCACTTCCTTAAGTACCCTAGGATGTAGATTATCAGGCCCTGGGGATTTATCGGCCTTCAATCCCATTAATTTCCCTAACACCATTTCCCTACAAATACTGATTTCATTCAGTTCCTCCCTCTCATTAGACCCTATGTTCCCGACATCTCTGGGAGTTTATTTGTGTCCTCCTTTGTGAAGACAGAACCAAAGTATTTATTTAAATGGTCTGCCATGTCTTTGTTCCCCATTATAAATTCCCCTGATTCTGACTGCAAGGGACCTACGCTTGACTTTACCAATCTTTTTTTCTTCACATATCTATAGATATGCACAGCACGATCCCACAAACCACTCTCAGATAAATGACCAAAAACTTTTTTTTACTGCTGTTGGTTCAGGTATAAATATTGGTCAGGACTCTGGAGAGAACTCCCTGCTTTTCTTTTTTAAAAATTGTGCCGTGGGATCTTTTCCATCCATCTGAGAAGGCAGACGAGGCTCGGTTTAATGTCTCATCTGAAAGACAGCAACTCTGACAGCGTGGTGCACCCTGAGTGCTGCACTGAAGTGACAGCCTAGATTTTGTGCTGACGTTTCTGGAGTGGGACTTGAACACACAACATTCTGTCTCAGAGGCAAAAGTGCTACGACTGAGCCATGGCTGACACTCAGGCAGTGAGTATCTGAAGAATAAAAATGGGGGATGTCCGCATGGAACCCCTAGTTGGTGCTGAGTTCACTGTCCAGCAAAGAGGTAGAATTCTTACATTTGGGTTAGGCAGAGGGTAATCATAGAATGATACAGCATAGAAGGAGGCCATTTGGCCCACCATGCCTTTGCCGGCTCTTTGGTAGAGCTATCTAATTAGTCTCACTCCCCTGCTCTTTCTCCATAGCCTTGTGAATTTTTCTTTTTAACATTTTTATCCAATTCCCTTTTTAAAGTTATTATTGAATCTGCTTCCACCACCCTTTCAGGCAGTATATTCCAAATCATAATCACCCGTAATTTGTGGTCAGCGGTGAAGCAAAGACATTCACCGCTGGCCCCGAAGTAAGCTTCGCACAAAGATCTCGCGATCGCTGTGGCAAGCATTTCAGGTTTTCCGACCCGTAATTGAAATGAACAGCAGTTAATGGGGATTCCCAGCGAAGAGCTGCTGTGACATCAACAAGCTGTCTAAGCAGCCAATCAAAACACAGAATTCTCAGACAGCGGACCAGGAAGTGAGTAAGCTCCTTTGATTCTAACTTTTTAAAAATGTTAGAGAGAGCAAAACAAAGACCGGGCTCTCACACGGAGAAAAGGTAAATCTGAAATAAAGATGAATAAACTTTTTAAATAAATTACTTTTTTTAATGTTCCTAAGCCCCATTCACCCATCACCCCTTTGCTCGCTGACCTACATTGGCTTCCAGTCCACCAAAGCCTCAAATTTAAAATTCTCATCCTTGTGTTCAAATCCCTCCATTACCTCGTCCCTCCCTATCTCTCTAACCTCCTCCAGCCCTACAACCCTCCGAGAAAGTTGGGAATTTGACACAAATGAACAACAGATGGCCACACAGAGCCCCCAATCAGCAAGAGCCTGAGATAATGAGTAATGAGGAAGGGAAGCCACTTTACCAACTGCCCCGAGAGCAGCAAAAGCCTTCCCTATGTGAATTGCCTCACTGAGAGCTAGACTCACCACCTCTCTATCTCAAAGCAGCATTCGAAACTAAAGAAAACCACTTCTATTCTTCTGAGATTCATATTTCGAGAACAGTTTTCAAAATGAATCAGTGGAACACAGTAATGAAATCTGAACAGAGTAATGCCAATTTCACGATACACGTGATTTTTAATGAAAATCCCGCCAACTCATGATCTCACGATTCACATCAGAAAACTCGTGAGTTGAACAGTTGTTTAATTCCAAACCAGAACTTCTGCACAGAAAAAAAAGCGAACTCTGCCTGCATGCTCTGTGCGCCTCTATATATAATGTTCCAATTCTGAAAGGGTCAGGCTCCAGTTACCTGAACACTAATTGATTGACAGGTAGGTTTTGATGGAATCTTCACAAAGCATAAAAGTGGCTTTATGAATAAAAACAGAAAATGCTGGAAATACTCAGCAGATCAGGAAAGAACAAAAGAGAAGGTCTGTGATAGGGTGGAAGGGATGAGAGATTATATGACAGTATGATTGTACAAAGCAAAAGGAGGTGGTAATGAAACTTCTGCTCTCACCCTTTCCCCTCCCTCCCTGAACCATGATTGCTTCCCCATGTCCTCATCTTTCACCCCACCAGCCTCCACATTCAACGGATCATCCTCTGCCATTTCCGCCACTTCCAGCGTGATCCCACCACCAAACACATCTTCCCTGCTCTCTCCTTTCAGCATTCTGAAGGGACCATTCCCACCGTGACACCCTGGTCCATTCCTCAGTCACCCCCAACACCCTTTCCCCTTCGCCCAGCACCTTCCCGTGCAAGCGCAGGAGATGCAACACCTGCCCTTTTACCTCCCCCCTTCCCACCATCCAGGGCCCCAAACACTCCTTCCAAGGTGAAACAGCAATTTACTTGTACTTCTTGCAATTACGTATACTGTATTCACTGCTCACGATGCGGTCTCCTTGACATTGGGGTGACCAAATGCAGATTGGGTGACCGCTTTGCGGAACACCTCCGTTCAGTCCGCAAGCGTGACCCCAAGCTTCCAATCGCCTGTCACTTTAATTCTCTGCTCCACTAACACTCTGACCACTCTGTCCTCAGCCTCTTACACTGTTCGAACAAAGTGCAACATAAGCTCGAGGAACAGCGCCTCTTCTTTTGATTAGGCACTTCACAGCCTTCTGGTCTCAACATCAAGTTCAATAATTTCAGATCATAACCTCTGTCCCTGTTTTTTTCAGACAGCAGCTGTTGATGATTCTGCCATTCCCTTTAACACCTCTTCTAGACTCATCTTTTGTTTCTTTACTTGTCCCATTACCATCTCCTTTTGCTTTGTATAATCATCCCTTTTGTCATTTAATCACTCCTGCCTTCCACCCTATTACAGGCCTTCCCTTTTGTTCTTTCCTCCCCCCCCCCCTTTCCCCACCTCTTCACTTGCTTAAAATCTGTTATATCTCTAACTTTTTCCAGTTCTGACAAAAGGTCATCGAACTGAATCATTGGCCCATAATTTCCGATAGGAGGCTCCCTGCGTGCAGATGCCTCCTATCGGAAAACATCTACGCCCTTACCTAAGGGCTCCCGGGGTCCCGACACTTCCGCTTCTGGGCCTCTCCACAGTCAAAATGCGCAGGGCCCACGTATACCAGGGGCACATGCGGTTCGTAAGCGTCCCTGGGATCACGTGGGCCAGGCGAGCCAATGAAAGAAGGGAATCTCCCTTCATACTTTTGACAGATAGACCTGTCAAAAGTATGAATGGATGTCACCCCAAAAAGACACTAAAACATTAAATAAAAAGTTAAAATTACATTAAATTAAATACTTTAAACAAAAATTAAATTTTTTGTAAAAAGTAATTAAAGATTTTTATGGGGCTACAAATAAACTTAGCTTTTTTAAAAGTATTTTTAAATTATAAATGAGTGAAAACATTTTTTTTTTTTACTTTTTTAAACTCTTACTCCGGGCGTAAGATTTTTAAGGGATTTCAGCGGGCAGAGGTTCTGCAGAAAGCGGAGCTCTCCACCCGCAGAAGCCCTTCTCCAGGGCAGGCGTCCGATCTGTCAAGAGCATTCTTGACAGATCAGAAATGCCGGTTTTCAGCGCATGCGCTTCGCATGCCTGAAACCGGCATTTCCGATGTCCCTACGTGTGTGTACATAGGCATCGGGAAATATGGGCCATCAACTCTGTTTCTCTCTCCACAGCTGCTGCCTGACCTGCTGAGTATTTCCAGCCTTTTCTGTTTTTATTTCATATTTCCAGCATCTGCAGTATTTTGCTTTTGTATTAGTGGTTGATTGGCAGGACTGTGCCTGCCCTGCCTCAGGAGGCTGGGTTTCACCGACCAACTGATACTTACCTGTGTAGTATCAGTGCAGACGATAATGAGTCACTGGCATGCTGTTGCCTGCAGGTGTCAACAACGAAACAAAGTTTACACACATGTACCTCTGGAGAGATGCACAGAACACACAACAGGTAGTTAGCTTTATCCCAGGAGTGAGAATAATGACATCACCTGCGAGTTCTGAAGGTTATCTCTCACCAGTGAGATCGACTGCATTCCACTGTTTACTGCCAACTTCTTTTAAATTCCAAACTTGAACAATGGGCCAACCAGTGGGATATGAAATAAAAACAGAAAATGCTGGAGACACTCAGCAGGTCAGGCTGCATCTGTGAAGAGAGAAACAGTGTCAACGTTTCAGGTTGATGACTTTTCGTCAGAACACTGTGGGATATAATGTCGAATGACCCCAAGGACAGTTAGTTTTATGGCTTTTCATTGTTCAACAGGGGATCTTGAAAGTTTTGAACAAAAGTTAGAAGAGGCGTCTCTACAAATTGTTTATTAAGATCAGCACTTATGGGACCTGGTGGATACCAATTTTAAATTAGATAGAGATATTCAGGACTGCACTGAAAAGAGGGCAAGAGGAGTTTGATCTTTCTTACGTGATAGCAAATTTTCATTGTGGGTTAAGTATGTGGCATGGAAGGTGGGTGTCAAAACAGTTCTTTATCATTCAAAACTACAAGGTGTGCAACAGATGACTCCCTTTAATCCATGTGTGAAATCCAGAACTTAAGCTGTGAGGGGAGCTGTAGCATAAAAGGGAAAGAGTTTATGAAGATGGGTGTGGGTAATATGAACACAAAGGCCACAGTATATAAGAAATACTGTATTGAGAAAATCTAATGTGGAATCTATCAGTTCAAATGCATTGATTTTCTTGAATTGTCTTCACTTTATTTTGTCTAAAATTGCACAAAGTGTTTCTCAAGGTGGGGAGAGAAGCAAGAGATGGAGGGGTTTAGAGAGTTCCAGAGAAAGAAATGAGGCAGCTAAAGGTTCTGCCACCAGTGGTGAGGTGAAGGGATTGGGAATGCACAAAAGCCCAGAGGTTTGTTTTTGTTCATGGGATGTGGGCGTCGCTGGCAAAGCCAGCATTTATTGAGTCAAAAGGCTAAAGGATGCAGGAGGGGGGTGTAAAACTGGAGGAGGTTGCAGAAAGTTCGGCTGAGGTTGTGAAGGGATTAGAAGTTACCGACAAAGATTCTAAATTTGACAAGTGTTGGGGGACGTGCAACAAAAGTTAGTTTGTGAAAATGGGGATAATGGGTTAACAGGAATGAGTGCAGAAATTATAGAGGTTGGAGAGTCAGAGCCAGAAAGAGAGCATTGGAGAAAAATATTCTGTCGGTGACAAAAGCATGGATAAAGGGTTTCAGCAGTCCAGGAGTTGAATTAGGAGCAGAAACAGGCAGTGTTGCAGAGATTGACTCAAGAAGTTGTGGTGATGCGTTGGATGGACAGGGCTAGACAGACTGGATGCAGGGAGGATGTTTCCCCTGGCTGGGAGCTCTAGAACGAGGGGTCACAGTCTGAGGATACGAGGTAGGACATTTAGGACTGAGATGAGGAGCAATTTCTTCACTCAGAGAGTGGTGAACCTGTGGAATTCTCTACCACAGAAGGCTGTGGAGGCCAAGTCTCTGAATATATTTAAGAAGGAGATAGATTTCTAGACACAAAAGGTGTCAAGGGGTATGGGGAGAGAGCAGGAATATGGTATTGAGATAGAGGATCAGCCATGATCATATTGAATGGCGGAGCAGGCTCGAAGGGTCGAATAGCCTACTCCTGCTCCTATTTTACTATGTTTCTATAATGTGTTGTTTGGAGCTCAGCGCTGCATCGAACAAAAATCAAGGTCTCACGCTGTCTGGTTCAGCCTGAATGAGTGGCTGGGGAGGAGGATGGAGTCAGTGACAAGGAGTAGAGTTTATGGTGGTGGCCAAAAATAACAATAAAACGTATTGTTACTTCTGGACTAGCTCAGACACAGTGACCAGTAATTTGTGGCCCCTATGGGCACGTACGAGGTGCATACGTGCCCGTAAGGGCCGCGCAAGTTCTGGGTTTTCACACGCAAAGTGCATGCACGAAAACCTGCAACTTGCGATCTGTCAAGACAGATCATCCGCATCCCCAGGAAAAGGGCATCCACGGGCGGACAATTGGGCTGCTTGCCCACCTTCTGCCCAGCAAATGCCCATGAAATTCTTACACCTGGTAATAGCAGGCATAAGGCCTGCTTTTACCAGCGTTAGAGTTTAAATGAACATAAAAATATAATTTAAACATTAAAAAACCTGTGCAATAAGGTAAGGTTATTTTTAGCCCCTTTAAAACGTTTTAATTTATTTTTCAAAAAATTTAATTTTTGTTTAAAATATTTAATTAAATGGCATTTTAATTAATTTTAAATATGTAATTTTATTTTATTTATTTGATGTGTACATGTATTTTTTGGGGTATTCCCATTCATGCTTATGGAGATTCCATACATTGAGAGGCCGAGAGAAATGGTGGTGAGGTAGAGCTGGGTGTCATCAGCGTACGTATGGATTAAATCAGTACAGTGAGATTTACTATAAGTGTTATTCTGCTCATTCACTTAACAATTGTAACCATCAGTTTCCACTATAAACATGGACATAGGAATTTATAATGGGAAAAAGTTGACATAAGTGTCTGATATAAACATAACAGGAAGTAAGGTTTTGTCAACAGGAAGTGCACACAGACTTAAGATTTTTAATATGTTATAGATGGATCATTGAATTGTGGCATCTGTTTTGGTCCATTTATTGCCAGCAGGCACCATGACAAAAAGCCTGGGCTCTCTGTGTACTTTTGACATCTAGATTAGAGGATTGCTAAATTTGCATTTTCAATGAGCAATAGTCTATTATTCATTATTAGGAAATAACAGTTGCAATATATCCTCCACCCTCCATAAACTCCAACTTGCCAAAACTCGGCCACCTGTATCCCATCCCCCATTAAGTTCCAATTGCCCACCAGCCTATCCTCATTGGCTCCACGTCCCCCAATGCATTGAATCTAATATTCTCGTCCTCCTCTACAAGCCCCTCTATAGTCTCACCCCGCCCTATCGCTGCTATCTCCTCCAGCCCTATCTCTCATCCTGAACTCTTCCATTCCTCTGACACTGGCCTTGTGTTTATTCCTCCCCCACTCAATTCACCCCACCTTTGGTGGGAGAGCCTTCAGCTGCCTCGGGCCTGCCTCTTTGGAACTCTCTCCCTAAACCAGGGCGTTTCTGCGGCCGCAAACGAGACTCCAGGATGGTGTGTTGCCTCCCTGGTGCAAGGGTCAAGGATTTCTCCGAGCGACTCCAGAACATCTTGGAAGGGGAGGGTGAACAGCCAGTTGTCGTGGTGCATATAGGCACCAACGATATAGGTAAAAAGCGTGATGAGGTCCTAAAAGCGGAGTATAGGGAGTTAGGAGATAAATTAAAAAACAGGACCTCAAAGGTAGTAATCTCAGGATTGCTACCAGTGCCACGTGCTAGTCAGAGTAGAAATAAAAGGGTACTTCAGATGAATACGTGGCTAGAGGAATGGTGCCAGGGGGAGGGATTCAAGTTCCTGGGACATTGGAACCGGTTCTGGGGGAGGTGGGACCAGTTCAAACCGGACGGTTTGCACCTGGGCAGGGCTGGAACCAATGTCCTAGGGGGAGTGTTTGCTAGTGCTGTGGGGGAAGGTTTAAACTAAAATGGCAGGGGGTTGGGAACCTGAGCAGGGAGACAGAGGAAAGGGAAACAAGGATAAAAGCAAAAGATAGGAAGGAGAAAAACAAAAGTGGTAGTCAGAGAAATCAATGGTTTAAATCAAACATGGCCACAGTAAATAATAATTCTAATAGGTCTAAGAGCGTTAAAAAAACAAGCCTGAAGGCTTTGTGTCTTAATGCGAGGAGCATTTGTAATAAGGTGGATGAATTGGCTGCGCAAATAGAAGTAAACAAATACGATTTGGTTGGGATTACGGAAATGTGGATCAAGGAAGGCCAGGACTGGGAACTCAACATCCAGGGGTATTCGATATTCAGGAAAGATAGGCAAAAAAGAAAGGGAGGTGGGGTAGCATTACTGGTTAAAGAAGGGATTAACACAATTGTAATGAAGGATATTAGCTCTGATGAGGTGGAATCTGTATGGGTAGAATTGAGAAATACTAAGGGGAAAAAAACGTTAGTGGGAGTGGTTTATAGACCTCCAAACAGTAAGGCGGAGGTTGGGGATGGCATTAAAAGAGAAATTCAAGAAGCGTGCAATAAGGGCACAGCAGTCATCATGGGTGACTTTAATCTACATATAGATTGGGCCAACCAAATGAGTAACAATACTGTGGAGGAGGAATTCCTGGAGTGTTTATGGGATGGTTTCCTGGACCAATATGTCAAGGAACCAACCAGAGATCAGGCCATCTTAGACTGGGTATTATGTAACGAGAAAGGATTAATTAGCAATCTTGTTGTAAGAGGCCCCTTGGGTCAGAGCGATCATAATATGATCGAATTCTTCATTAAGATGGAGAATGAAGTAGTTGACTCGGAGGCTAGGGTCCTCAATTTAAATAAAGGAAACTATGATGGTCTGAAGAGCGAGTTGGGTAGGATTGATTGGGGAATGGCACTCAAAGGGTTGACGGTGGATAGGCAATGGCAAACATTCAAAGACCGAATGGATGAACTACAGAATTTGTTCATCCCAGTTTGGCATAAAAATAAAACAAAAACGGTGACCCAACCGTGGCTAACAAGGGAAATTAGGGATAGCATAAGGTCCAAGGAGAGGGCATATAAATTGGCCAGAAAAAGCAATAATCCTGAGGATTGGGAGCAGTTTAGGATTCAACAAAGGAGGACAAAGGGATTATTTAAGAAAGGGAAAATAGAATATGAGAGTAAGCTTGCAGAGAACATAAAAACTGACTGTAAAAGCTTTTATAGATATGTGAAGAGAAAAAGATTAGTGAAGTCAAGCGTAGGTCCCTTACAGTCAGAATCGGGGGAATTTATAATGGGGAACAAAGAAATGGCAGACCAACTAAATACATATTTTGGTTCTGTCTTCACAAAGGAGGACACAAATAACCTCCCAGAGATGCCGGGGAACATAGGGTCTGATGAAAGGGTGGAACTGAAAGAAATCAGTATTTGTAGGGAAATGGTGTTAGGAAAATTGATGGGACTGAAGGCCGATAAATCCCCAGGGCCTGATAATCTACATCCCAGGGTACTTAAGGAAGTGGCCCTAGATATAGTAGATGCATTGCTGGTCATCTTCCAGAACTCGATAGACTCTGGAACGGTACCCATGGATTGGCGGGTAGCTAATGTTACCCCACTATTCAAAAAAGGTGGTAGAGAAAAGGCGGGGAATTATAGACCGGTAAGCTTGACATCGGTAGTGGGGAAAATGCTGGAGTCCATTATAAAAGATGTAATAGCAGAGCACTTGGAAAGCAGTGACTGGATCGGACAAAGTCAACATGGATTTACAAAAGGTAAATCATGCTTGACTAATCTACTGGAATTTTTTGAGGATGTAACTGGTAAAATAGATAAGGGAGAACCAGTGGATGTGGTGTATTTGGACTTTCAAAAGGCTTTCGATAAGGTCCCGCATAAGAGATTAGCGTGCAAAATTAAGGCACATGGGATTGGGGGCAAGGTATTGACTTGGATAGAGAACTGGTTGGCGGACAGAAAGCAAAGAGTTGGAATAAACGGGTTGTTTTCCGAGTGGCAGGCAGTGACTAGTGGGGTACCGCAAGGATCGGTCCTAGGACCCCAGCTGTTCACAACATATATTAATGATCTGGACGAGGGAATTGGATGTAATATCTCCAAATTTGCAGACGACACAAAGCTGGGTGGGAGGGTATGCTGTGAGGAGGATGTCGTGAAACTCCAGCACGATTTGGACAGGTTGGGTGATTGGGCAGAAACATGGCAAATGCACTATAATGTGGATAAATGTGAGGTTATCCACTTTGGTAGCAAAAACAGGAAGGCAGATTATTATTTGAATGGTAATAGATTGGGAGAAGGGGAAGTGCAAAGAGACCTGGGTGTTCTTGTACACCAGTCGCTGAAGGTAAGCATGTAGGTGCAGCAGGCGGTTAAAAAGGCAAATGGTATGTTGGCCTTCGTAGCAAGAGGGTTCGAGTACAAGAACAAGGATGTCTTGCTGCAGTTGTACAGGGCCTTGGTGAGACCACACCTTGAGTATTGTGTGCAGTTTTGGTCGCCTTACCTGAGGAAGGACGTTCTTGCCATGGAAGGAGTGCAGCGAAGATTCACCAGGCTGATACCTGGGCTGGCAGGAATGACGTATGAGGAGAGATTGTGTCGATTGGGCTTATACTCACTGGAGTTTAGAAGATTGAGAGGGGATCTCATCAAAACCTATAAAATTCTGTCAGGCCTGGACAGACTAGATGAAGGAAGGATGTTTCTGATGGCCGGGGAGTCCAGAACCAGGGGTCATAGTCTAAGGATAAGGGGTAAGCCATTTAGGACTGAAATGAGGAGGAATTTCTTCACCCAGAGAGTGGAGAACCTTTGGAATTCTCTGCCACAGAGGGCGGTGGAGGCCAGTTCATTAAGTATATTCAAGAAAGAGTTGGATATATTTCTTAAGGCTAAAGGGATCAAGGGATATGGGGAGAAGGCAGGGACCGGGTACTGAATTTGGATGATCAGCCATGATCTCATTGAATGGCGGAGCAGGCTCTAAGGGCCGAATGGCCTACTCCTGCTCCTATCTTCTATGTTTCTATGTTAACCGTTCTGCCTATCAAGATTCCTGTCACCCCTCCTACTCTTCCCTTTCCAGCTTGACAGCCATTTGCCTCTATTTGTGAAGTGCCTTGGGATTTTTTTGTATGTTAAGGATGCTATATAAATAGAAGTAGTTAGTTGTTGTAGTAGTAGACATCCAGTCCAGAGCCTGAAGCCTTTATTGTTGCCATTTTTGAATGAAGTGTTGGACACAGTTGGATACGAACAAAAGCAGTTTATTCAGATAGAAAGAAAGCAGATTATTACCCTGTAGGGCAGAGTTGAATGACATACTGAAAACCAGTTCAATATAAACTGCAGAGAGCAACTCACCAATAAATTTCATGTCATAGGTTTTTAAACTGCGCTTCCTGGACCCTAGAGCAGTGTTGTCCAATATGTTAGCCATTGGCCACATGTGGCTAATTGGGAATCCAGACGTGGCTAATTGCATTTCTGATCAGTAAATAAAAAATGAATAATAGACATTGGGCACATGATCTCAATTCACACGCCGTATGTATGTGAACTTTAACCTCTTTGAGCATTTGTTGGTAAAATGGGAAGACAAAAAGCAGTGTGTGCGAGTGTTTTATGACCATTGAGAGTTTACTTCTCTGGTCACTGAATATTTG
Source organism: Somniosus microcephalus (assembly GCF_052327205.1). NCBI lineage: Eukaryota > Metazoa > Chordata > Chondrichthyes > Squaliformes > Somniosidae > Somniosus > Somniosus microcephalus. The sequence goes on from NC_140987.1 coordinate 339,726,678, forward strand.
TTCAGTAAATACTGTATACACACGTGAAGTACAATTACTTGTATTGTGTGAGTGTATGAAAGGTGTTTTCTACTAAAATTAGTACATTGTTACCATGGCCACACCTGTGGCTAGTGAACGATTTCAATGGGACAACACTGCCCGAGAGGGACCATGAGAAGATCCCAGGGAGTCTCTGAGGGCAACAGATTTTTGCATGTTTCTGTATTTGTTGACTTGCTTGCTTGTTATTTCTGTCAATGTATAGTAATAAAATCACTTTTTGCTATGAACGCAATGTTTTCCTTTGGATAATTGACATGATCTTTCAGAAGTTAGAACCCAGTTCCCCAGGATGTGTCGATATTTGTAAAGGCGTTCCCCAAACAGAAAGATTTGAAAATCACTGCTGTATGTAATCGGGCCTATTTCAATAACCTACAAAAATAAATACCTTCCAGCCAATCCACCTAGGTATGCATGCCTGCTTCAAGAATCTTTCCAATTGTTTATACAGTACGGATACCCACTTAAAACCATAAACTGTTTTTGTTCCTTTGATGATGCACTGCAATAACATGAAGCCTGATTTGTTTCCTTTTGGTTTGTGAACTCTAGGATTGCATTAACATGTCCCCTTCACCAGTAGTTTATGATATTTGTAGTGAGTGCGGCTATCTTTATAACACAGTGAGCTAATCTTGCTGGTATTGCTCATGGGAATTCTTGGATCTGAAGCACAGACATGTGCCTGGAATTTCCACAGGAGATTCTCCCGATCTCCCACCATAACTGCAGTGGAACCCCAGGAGAAAAGGCATAAATGGTTGAAAATGGAAGTTCTGTAATGGCGGGGTACCCCTTGGAAATTCTCCCCCATGATGCTTCGCTGCTAAGATAGAGCTATGTCAAACCCAGCCTGTCCCTTTAAGACCATGACTCCCTGTGGGGATGTGGTCCCCATAAGGCTAAGTGCTGAGGAAAGCTTCTATAGACTGACAGTTGCTCATAAATCCACAGTTTCTACTCTTGGGGGATGCAAGGTTATTACAGTCAGCATAAAAGCAGCAGGAAATGACTGGCTTTCTTTCTATTTCTTTGACGTGTGACACTAGAAGTGTGACAGGCACAAGCTAGTACTCCAGGTGTGGCCTCACCAATGCACTGTGCAATTGTAGTAAGACTTCTTTACTCTTATACTCTAATCCCTTTGTAACAAAAGCTAACCTAATTGTTTTCCTAATTGCTTGCTGTACCTGCATGTTAACTTTCTGTGCTTCATGTGCAAGGACCCCCAGATCCCTCTGAATGCAAATATTTCCCAGTCTCTCACCATTCAAAAATATTCTGCTTTTTTGTTTTTGAGGTGTATCAGCTGATCTGATAATGCCTGCTCTACACCTTGTTGAAAGTAGCGGCCATTATTTCTACAAACCATTTGTTGCAATGTAACATATAAAGGTCAAAATAACCTGTATATTAATTACTTTAAAGTAACATGTTGTAAACCATAATTTCAGGTCACGATCACTTACAATCACATTTTTGGCCCTCATTCCCGTATCACAGTCACTTGCCAAGTCACTGTGATCATAGTGTTTTTATGCAAGCCAGGCCGAATCTGTCATTGCTTTACTTGACTACACTAGTTACAAATAGTTTCACTGAGAAGTTACTGCCATCTGTTGCTGCCACACTTTGACCAGGCCCTGCAGTGACATCCACTGAGTGTATTATTAGCCCCATCTAGTGAAAAGTTTGATTTTTTCGTTTTATTGTTTTCATTAAGATCAAATCTTGCTTAATGTAAGATCTAATAATAATAATAATAATAATCAACTTTATTGTCATTGTTAGTGCACAAGTGCAGTACAACGAAATGTAGTCACATAAAGCGGGAGCAAGTCCAAGAAGATTCCCGGCCGCTATCTCTGACCGTAACTTTTTAACCCACGATTTGAGCTGCTAAATACAACATTAATAAAGACTTACATTTTTATAGCACCTTTCACGACCTCAGGTTGTCTCACAGTGCTTTACAGCCAATGAAGTGTAATCACTGTTGCAGTGTAGGAATTGAACAGAAGTGCCTCCTGGCGGCCCCTGACATTGCCAAAGCTGCCCCTTGTAACGTAAGTGAATCCTCACAGCTAATTTTCACCTGCACTGGCTGGGTGGTAATTTGGCAGAGTGATCCAGATTGCCAGCCTGCTGTAATACCCACCCGATTTTCATCCAAATTAAATCCATCAGATTAAAATCGGGCAGGTTCTATAATGGGAGGCTGATCCATTCTGCCAGGTTACAGCCCAGCTGCTGAAGGTGAAAATTTCCCCCCACCTGTCGCAGCAATTTGTCCCAGAGGACGATGAGCCTATGTGAAAATAAAACATTCCTGGCATCCGATTTAACTTTCTGCCTATGGGATTTAAAAGCTTGGCCTCTAGTCCTGTCATTCTGATCTATTTCAAATACCCATCTAACTGAACGGTACCCAGCCATATTCCCTGTAATCCTCTGTTTCTGCAAAGTAATTAACCCTAATTCTTGGGGTCTATCTTCATAAGAGCTCTAAGATGTGAAGTCATCCTACTCGCCCTCCTCTGCACACTCTCCAGAGCCAAGATATTCTTCACCGTGTGCGTGGATTAAACTTCAACACAATACTCCGCGTGTGCACATACGCAATATATGGCCCAAATATAATACTCTTCTATTTAGAAGATAGGAGCAGGAGTAGGCCATTCGGCCCCTCGAGCCTGCTCCGCCATTCAATGCGATCATGGCTGATCATCCAAGTTCAGTACCCGGTCCCTGCTTTCTCCCCATACCCCTTGATCCCTTTAGCCTTAAGAAATATATCCAACTCCTTCTTGAATATATTTAATGTATTGGCCTCTACTGCCTTCTGTGGTAGAGAATTCCACAGGTTCACCACTATCTGGGTGAAGAAATTCCTCCTCATTTCTGTCCTAAATGGCTTACCCCTTATCCTTAGACTGTGACCCGTGGTTCTGGACTCCCCGACCATCGGGAACATCCTTCCTGCATCTAGTCTGTCCACGCCCACCCAGCTTTGTGTCGTCTGCAAATTTGGAGATATTACAACTAGTTCCCTTGTCTAGATCATTAATATATATTGTGAATAGCTGGGGTCCACGGACCGATCCCTGCGGTACCCCACTAGTCACTGCCTGCCATTCGGAAAAAGACCTGTTTATTCCAACTCTTTGCTTTCTGTCTGCCAACCAGTTCTCTATCCAAGTGTGGTAAACCACTGTTATACCTGCCTGTGTGTGTGTTTGTATTCCACTGTGTACATGTCTGTACATGCCTCGGCTGACTCCTCCCACGAGTCCAGGTATAAAGGTGACTGCTCCACAGTCCCTCTGTATTCTGGACTGGTCGACCACTCGAGGCACACCTTCATTCTCTTGTTAATAAAAGCCTATTAGTTACTCGGTTAACCTCAGTCTTTTGAGTAATTGATAGCGCATCAATTTTGTTAACAAGATTTTTTTATAATGGAGAAGATCCTCACACCAGCATGCCTGGACTTAGACCATCGGGAGGCGGACGCATCCACCAAGTTTGCTCACTGGCTTAGGTGCTTTGAAAGATTCCTGATCGCCTCCGCTGCAACGGTCAAATCGGATGAGGACAAACTGGATGTCCTGACCTCCAAAGTGAACCACCGAGCGTACTCAGTCATCCAGGACGCGACCTCGTACACGGCTGCTCTCAAGCTCCTCAAGGACCAGTACACGCGCCCAGTGAATGAGGTGTACGCCAGGCACCTCCTGGGGAGTCGTAAACAACAACCTGGGGAATCGACCGAGGAATACCTTCAGGCACTGTCTGTGCTTGGCCGGGCCTGTGGTTGTAAGGATGTAAAGGCCGCCGTGTACACAGAGGAACTTATCCGAGACGCTTTTGTAGCGGGCCACAGGTCCAATTACACCCGACAGCGACTGTTGGAGCAGAGTGACCTCGACCTCAACAAGGCCTCTGAACTCGCACTATCATTGGACGCAGCCTACCGGGGCATGGATGCCTACTCCTCTGCACCGTGGACGCCGCGGGGAACGACAGCCTGGGACACGGTAGGACCATCTCATAGCGCCGTGCCACCCCAGCCACATCCCAGCAACGGCCCAACTATCGCAGCAGTGTCCCAAGGCCAGAAATGCTACTTCTGTGGCCAGGCCAAACACCCCAGAGCGCGCTGCCCGGCGAAAAATGCGATCTGCTCGGGCTGCGGGAAGAAGGGACACTACGCCAGCGTCTGCAGGGCCAAAGCCACCCCAAACCCCAGCAGCGCCGCTTGTGGGCCGTGCGGGCCGCCATCTTGGGCCTCCCCAGCCATGTGCGAACCACCGGAACAGCAGCCATTTTGGACGCCTCCAGCCACATGGGGATCATGGACGCCGCCATCTTGGATGCCAGCTGGGACGCAGCAGGCCCCCAACACCACCTCATCTGATACCCGCAGCGACACACCGACCCCTACGCTGGCCTCCGTTACGCTGGACCAAGCGAGACCGCACCAACTGGCCCGGTCCACAATGGACATTAAGGTAAATGGTCATGAAACAACCTGCCTTTTTGACTCTGGGTGCACGGAGAGCTTCATCCACCCCGACACGGTGCGGCGTTGCTCTCTCCCAGTCCTGCCTGCGCACCAGCAGATTTCTATGGCCTCCGAGTCCCAGTCGGCGGGCATTGGCGGCTACTGCGTGGTGACACTCTTAGTAGATGGGACTGTGTATGATAATTTTAAACATCTGGTCCTGCCCCACCTCTGCGCTGCTGTTCTACTGGGGTTAGATTTTCAGTGCCACCTTAAAAGTGTTACGATGGCGTACGGTGGACCCCTCCCCCCACTCACAGTCCGCAGCCAGCAGCTTCCAAACTGCCCGCCGCGCACCAGGTGCAACCTCTCCACACTCAGAGTCACCCCCCCCCCACTGTTTGCTAACCTCACCCCCGACTGTAAGCCCATCGCCACAAAGAGCAGGCGATACAGTGCCGGGGACAGGGTTTTCATTAAAACCGAAGTGGAGCGGCTCCTGAAGGAGGGGATTATTGAGGGCAGCACCAGCCCCTGGCGAGCCCAGGTTGTGGTCGTTAAGACCGGCGAGAAGCAGCGCCTGGTCATCGACTACAGCCAGACGATAAATCGCTACACCCTGCTGGACGCTTACCCACTCCCCCGCATAGCTGATATGGTCAACCAGATCGCGCAGTACCGCGTCTTCTCAACCATTGACCTGAAATCAGCGTACCACCAGCTCCCTATCCGCCCTGAGGACCGCCAGTATACTGCCTTTGAGGCAAACGGCCGCCTCTATCACTTCCTTAGGGTTCCCTTTGCCGTCACCAACGGGGTCTCCGTCTTCCAAAGGGAGATGGACCGGATGGTCGATCAAAATGCGTTGCAGGCCACTTTCCCATATCTGGACAATGTGACCATCTGCGGCCATGACTTGCAGGACCATGACGCAAACCTCGAAAAATTCCTCTGCACCGCCCAACTCCTGAACCTGACGTATAACAAGGAGAAGTGCATATTCCGCACAACCCACCTCGCCATCCTTGGCTGTGTTGTGGAACATGGAGTCATCGGTCCCGACCCCGACTGGATGCATCCCCTTATGGAATTCCCACTGCCCCACTGCCTCAAGGCCCTGAAGAGGTGCCTAGGGTTTTTCTCCTATTACGCCCAGTGGGTCCCCTACTATGCGGACAAGGCCCGTCCGCTGATCAAGTCCACCTCTTTTCCCTTGACGGCAGAGGCCCGCTTAGCCTTCCACCGTATCAAGAAAGACATTGCCAAAGCCACCATGCACGCAGTGGACGAATCCATCCCCTTCCAGGTGGAAAGCGACGCGTCCGACTTTGCCCTGGCCGCTACCCTTAATCAGGCGGGGAGACCCATGGCCTTCTTTTCACGAACCCTCCAGGGCCCGGAGACCAGACACTCCGCTGTTGAGAAGGAGGCCCAGGCTATTGTGGAGGCTGTGCGTCATTGGAGGCACTACCTGGCTGGAAAACGATATATCCTGCTCACTGACCAGCGTTCAGTTGCTTTTATGTTTAACAGCAAGCAGAGGGGCAAAATCAAAAACGACAAGATCTTGAGGTGGAGAATCGAACTTTCCACCTACAATTACGAGATCTTGTACCGGCCCGGGAAGCTCAATGAACCCCCGGATGCTCTATCGCGTGGCACCTGCGCCAGCGCGCAGATCGATAGACTGCGGGCCCTCCACAATGACCTCTGCCACCCGGGGGTCACCAGGTTCTTCCACTTCATCAAGGCCCGCAACCTGCCTTACTCCATTGAGGAGGTCAGGACCATGACCAGGAACTGCCAAGTCTGCGCTGAGTGCAAACCGCACTTTTATAGACCAGACAGGGCTCACCTGATAAAAGCCACTCGCCCCTTCGAGCGCCTGAGCGTTGATTTTAAAGGGCCTCTCCCCTCCTCCGACCGCAATGTGTACTTCCTCAACATTATTGATGAGTACTCCCGTTTCCCGTTCGCCATCCCCTGCCCGGACATGACCAGTGCCACGGTCATTAAATGTCTGAACGACCTCTTCACCCTGTTCGATTTCCCCAGCTATATCCATAGCAACCGGGGCTCATTGTTTATGAGCGACGAACTCCGCCAGTACCTGCTCGCTAGGGGTATTGCCACCAGCAGGACCACCAGTTACAACCCCCGGGGGAACGGACAGGTGGAAAGAGAGAATGCGACAGTTTGGAAGGCCGCCCTGCTAGCCTTAAAGTCTAGGGGCCTTCCGACCTCCCGCTGGCAGGATGTGCTCCCCGATGCGCTCCACTCTATTCGGTCACTGCTCTGCACTGCCACTAACGCCACCCCTCATGAGAAAATGTTTGTCTTCCCAAGGAAGTCCACATCGGGGACACCGCTACCGCCATGGCTGACGTCCCCAGGGCCGGTCCTACTGAGAAGACACGTGAGGACCCATAAAATGGACCCCCTGGTCGAGAGGGTCGACCTCCTCCACGCCAACCCCCAGTATGCTTACATTGCGTACCCGGACGGGCGGGAGGACACAGTCTCCATACAAGACCTCGCACCCTCGGGGGCCCCAGTAACCCACTACCCACTACCACCCCCCCCACGATCCAATAGCCAACCCCAGCAGACGGCACACCTGGGCCCCGCGACCCGCTCGACACCCACGAGGACTACACACCAGTGCCCCAGCCTACGCGGGACTCGACGCGAGAAGCTTCACTACCCCTGCCGTCGCCACGTCGATCACAGCGGCAGACAAGACCTCCGGAGAGACTCCAATACACAAACTTTTAAAACACTTCACCCCGCCGGACTCATTTTTAAACAAGGGGTGAATGTGGTAAACCACTGTTATACCTGTCTGTGTGTGTGTTTGTATTCCACTGTGTACATGTCTGTACATGCCTCGGCTGACTCCTCCCACGAGTCCAGGTATAAAGGTGACTGCTCCACAGTCCCTCTGTATTCTGGACTGGTCGACCACTCGAGGCACACCTTCATTCTCTTGTTAATAAAAGCCTGTTAGTTACTCGCTTAACCTCAGTCTTTTGAGTAATTGATAGCGCATCACCAAGTCAATACCTTGCCCCCAATCCCATGTGCCTTAACTTTACACGCTAATCTCTTATGCGGGACCTTATCAAAAGCCTTCTGAAAGTCGAAATACACCACATCCACTGGTTCTGCCTTATCTATTTTACTAGTTACATCCTCAAAAAATTCCAGTAGATTAGTCAAGCACGATTTACCTTTTGTAAATCCATGTTGACTTTGTCCGATCCTGTCACTGTTTTCCAAGTGCTCTTTGTATTTGTATTCAACTTATTTACACCAAGACAACCTAAAACCCGATTTGTTTCCCTTTGCTACTACAACTTCAACAAGTGATTGACAACTAGCCCAGGTCTCTTTCCTGGTATCTCTGCATAGTACAGATGTTCTTGGAGTTTCCTAACCCCATGTGTATGACACTGCATGTTCCACATTAAATGACATTTGCCACATAGAGGCCTATTCACCTAACTTATCTACATTGACCTACAGCCAATGAATTACTAAACCTCATTTGTGTATCATCCACAAATTTAAGAATGGTTCTATTTAAGATCTCCTCTAGATCATTAACAAAAATGTTGAACTGCAGTGGTCCTAATATAGAACCTGGAGGAACTCCACTTGAAACTAGGCCCCAATTAGATCCACTTCTATTAATAATAATCATCTGCTTACATGATTTCAAAGGTCGAATAATTTGCATCCTATCTCTCAAAAGAACACTCTTCATTTATTCATAGACCGCGGACGTGCTGGCTCATGCTGTAGTGCAGCAGCCAAGCAGATAACTATTAACATGGGATCATTGACCATTAGCCAAAAATTAAAATGCTGCAATAGATGGTGAATGCCAAGCAAAAGAACAGTGAAACTTAACCATACCTACACACCAGTACGATAGCAAAATACTGCAGATGTTGGAAATCCGAAATAACAACAGAAAATGCTGGAAAAACTCAGCAGGTCAGGCAACATCCGTGGAGAGAAATTTGAGTTGACGTTTCGGGTTGGACCCTTCTTCAAAACACACCAGTCCCAGTCTGAGAAACCCTATCATTAGCTCACCTGGGTACAAATATGAGATTATCTCCGAACTGCATGATTCTGATTCAGGGACTGCTGGAAGTCACTCAAGTTCCTTTCCAGAACTGGGCCCAAGCCCAGTAGGCCCAATGGACCTGTGTCTACAAAACAACAATGACTGCACCTCAAAAAGTAATTCATTGGTTGTAGCGCAATTTGGGATGTCCTAATGAAGTGAAAGTTGTTATATCAATCTATCTATCTATCTTCCTTCCTTTCTTGCGCAGATAGCTATTAAACTCTGATTGACCTCATCCTCTGTCTCTGTTTACTTAACAGCGATTAGGCTTTATGACCATTAGGGAACACAGCTTCACCTTAGCAACAGAATAATACTCAGCATGTTACACAACACACCAGAACATACATTATTAGCATATTGATAATGTCCAGTACAGAGAAAAATAAAAGTTCATACAGAGGTACATCATACAGAAATATATGTAATCAGTAAAAACAATAAGGCTCAACATGTATAGACCTATCCTTGACCATGATACTGGGAATCCAGTGGCAGCACAAACTTGGTGTCTGAATGTTGCCTGATAATCCCCAGTTAACATCTAAAGCACTACTATTATTCCATAAAACGTTTATAATTTTTAGCAACCTTTAAAGACACCTATATAATCATCATAATGCTATATTTCAATATGTTTAGAGATCATAGATTTTAACATTAGCTGCGCACTGTCTTGGGACCTTTGCATCTATGGAAATTCTGAAAATAAAGAGTAAAATGCTATGGCTAACAACAGAAATTTAGCTGGGGGGCTACCTAGGTTTCATTGAACCTGTCTAACGCCTCATTAATTCTTAAGCCCAATATCCTCTGTGTCACTGTTTTTGCGAAAAGGGGAGCTGATCCTGGTTGATGAGCTCCTCCGGTTGTAGAGACTGGCGGACCCTCTCCGAGCCATGTTGGTAAGCTGTACTTGAAAGTTATCTCCCAGATAGCAGTAAATAAAGGGGTTGATGCAGCTATTTGCAAAACCGAGGCAAATGGTGATTGGCATTGCAGTTTCGATCACGGCGATGGTTTGGCAATCGGTGATGAAGTTCATCCTTGACAATGCATCCATAAAAGTTAATACATGGAACGGCAACCAGCAGATGAAAAAAGCCAATACGACTGTAATCACCATCCACAGTACCTTGTCTCGTTTGCACTTATTGTTTTCTGATACTTCCATCTTCATCAGATGATAGGCAACAGAACCATAGCATATGCCTATTACAGTAAAGGGAATGAAGAAGCCCAAAGTATTTTTCATCAAAGACATGGCTGCAGACCAATGATTGCCGATATTGGGGGGATAAACCATTGCACACACCGTGTTTCCTTTCCTCTCGATGTAATGAGCACCTCGAAAGTAGATAGTGGGAAAGGTTGCAACCAAAGCCAAAGTCCATACAAGGATTGTGACACAGCGAGCTTGGCACAGGGTTCTCTTAGACTGGGATCGGAAAGAGTGGAGAATTACCATGTATCGATCAAGACTCATGCACGTAATGAAAAATATACTGGCGTACAAATTCAGAGCCGCAAGAGAGCTGCATATTTTACACATCACTGGCCCAAAAAGCCAATTGTACTCAGTAGCATAATAGACTGCCCAAATTGGAAGAGTGGATAAGAAGATCAGGTCGGCAATTGATAAGTTGATAATGTAGATGTTAGCAACAGTTTTCAAATGAAAGCGATGGCAAAGGATGGCGATGACCACACTGTTCCCAATAAAGCCCAAGATAAAGATGATACTGAAGACAGCTGGGATGAAATTGGAAATATACTTGGATGACACAATGAAGTGGCATGGTTGGTCAGACACATTATGTAGAGGAGATGTAGTAAACTGTGAATAAGATGTATCATCAGCAATTTCTGTACTATGGACAGTAGAGGGACTGGAAAACAATGGGTCCATCTCCGTTGAGGCAAGGACTGTGCTGGTAATGTTTTCCATTAGTTGTTCAACCTGCGAAACATAATATAAATCAACACTCTTAATACAAGGAGTAAGGATTTTTAAGAATCAGCTCTGTATTCGTGTTTGCATTTACAAAAACACTTCTAGACAACGTCTGGATTTGCAATGAGCTAGGCAATTAAACAATGCTTAAAATATTGTGTGACTAATAATCTTGTGAAAGGCACTTGATCCAATAGGGGTGACATTTCCGCAAAAAGGTAGGCGCAAGTACAATTATGCTGTTCCACTTTATGTTCATATCTATTCTTTCACTGAAATTAGTGAGGACAGGAATTTACTCCCAAGCTGCTAACAAGCAGGAACAACATTCCTTGATGATGGATAATAGATCGATTTTCTGTTTCATGAAAATATTGTTGTGGGGTTTCCTGCATATTTAAATATGCCATTAATATGGCATTTTTAACATAATTAGATTATCACAAACAAACTCCCGGAGATGGAGGGGTCTGTTTTATACATCATCTGCTCTCGGTGCAGTGTGATGTGGAGCAGGCACCTCAGGGTTACATTTCTGGCTGCGTATCACACTGAGGTCAGCAATGGAGGAGCCATCATGACTTATCCACTTTGAGTTCTGCCAATATTTCCAAAAGCAATTCCTTTGCTACAGTTAGTGCTAGCAGTTGTTCCATGAGTTTCTCTAGTACACTTATGTTCTCACTCCCACCATTACTTTGTAAGAACCAATGCAAAATAATGTATTAAATATCTCAGCCTTTACCTTTATCTGCCACTGTTAGACTCCCTCCATCATCCCTGCACAGTCCTACTCTTTTTTATCAACTATTCTTTTATTTTTTATATGCTGATAAAAGCGCTTATTGTTTCCTTTAATATTATCTGCTAGCCTTTTTCACATTCTCTTTTAGCCCTTCGAATTTCTGTATTCCCCTCCTCACAACACTTTATATTTCTCATCTTTGGTATTATATATTGCTTAACATTATTTATTCTGTGCTTAATTTGGAACTCCAATAAACTTGCACCACTTTGATCTAAACGCAGATGTAGAAAGGAATTCCAAATTGCAAGGGTCGTCATCGAGGCTACTGATCTGCCATTTTCACAGGAAAAGGAAAGGACAGATCAAAAAAAATTAAATCGATCCCGAAAACTCCAAATATAAATCCCAGAAGATCCTGAAATCCCATGTATTAGTCAGTACATAATTTATCACAATCTAACAGCTTCAATTATAAATGGACGGACTCATGGAATGAGATTCCCAAAGTCGCAGTTAAAATCATGCAATCCCATGTCATAGAAAGGGAATTAGTCACCATAAAAGATGAGCTCAGCTCCAGATCCAATTGCTCTAAAGACCTAACTCATCTACACGTAGATTACCCTCACCCTGTTTCTCTCTCGGCAGATGTTGCCTGGCCTGCTGAATATTTCCAGTATTTTCTGTTTTTATTATCTTGATATATGTTATTTAAATGAAACCAGACCATCTTCAGATTCCCTCTTAAAATATTATGTCTCATTTTTGTTTGTATACCAAATATTCCGGTTAAGGTATTTAACTGACAGCACTAGCGGTGATCTAAGATTAACGGTTGTTTGAAATGTGAAACTCCAAATGCTCATTTTCTTTTTTCTATTTGTCCCAAATTTGATGCCTAACATCTTTATGTTAAACGGCCGAGCAAGATTGCTTCCAAAATCCAAACGGTTCTAAGTACCTAAACGTTTTACTTTAGCTTACCAGGAACCGGGACCTTGGATGAGAGACGAAGTTTTTTTCTGGGTGTCAGTCTGGATTTGATTGCAGATACCCAGTACAGTGCCCTTGTGTCCTCCTTTATATTCTCTCAACAGAACTCACATGATGTTATTTGCATCCGGGTGGAATTTTACAGTACATGGGACAGAAATGTTGGCAGCACTTGTTTTGACAGAAAAATAACAGGCATTAAGTTTCTCCCGACCTTTCCCGTGTGACGACAGAAGAGTTCAGAACTTCCCCCAAAAAACTATTGGTTATACAATGTGTAAACACGTTTAAAATAAATCCTTGCACATTGACACAGTCAACCTGTTCTATTTCAAAAGTTCTCATGGAGTGTAACTCATAGCAACTGTTTATGCTTAAGTGTGCTGATGTGCCTCAATGAATCCGAGACCCAACGTTAATGGAGCAAAGCAAGGCTTTTATTAACTCAGAAAGTAATACACAGTGGAGAAGTGTCTCCCATCCAGGGATCTGCTGTACTGCCTGTGAGACAGGCTGGGGCCTGCTTAAGTAGGGGCCAGGTATGGGCGGAGCCCTACACACAATACAATACAGGTAAGGAAGTGCAGCACGGTGGCATAGTGGTTAGCACTGTTGCCTCACAGCGCCAGGGACCCGGGTTCGAATCCGGCCTCAGGTGACTGTGTGGAGTTTGCACATTCTCCCCGTGTTTGCGTGGGTTTTCTCCGGGTGCTCCGGTTTCCTCCCACAGTCCAAAGATGTGCGGGTTAGGTTAATTGGCTATGATTAAAAAAAAAATTGACCCTTAATGTTAGGGGGATTAAATACGTGGGGTTACGGGGATAGGGTGGGATATGTGTTGGTGTAGGGGTTACGGGGATCGGGTGGGATATGTGTCAGTGCAGGCTCGATGGGCCGAAATGGCCTCTATCTGTACTGAGGTTTCTGTGATTCTGTGATTCTGTGAAACTAAACTCCCCTGCTTGTCACAGTCACAGGCACAATCAAACACAGAGAATACAGCGTGCCTGATGAATGGCATATTTCATCACATGTGCCACGATACATTTCACCATCCTAAGTAAAGATATTACAGCTTTTGGATTCCAGTGAACAATTTAGGCATGTTACATTTGATTATTACAATCAGTTGGTCACTACATCGGAAGAATGCTCTGCTAGTGCTGCATTGTTTCCTGATATACCCCTCCCCACCCAGCACACCTACTTGGTCTGCATTTATGTAGTTAGCTAAGCTTAACAGTATTAAGTGATAATTACACTGAAAGAGGAAAAAAAGAAAGAACATAAGAACATAAAAAATAGGAGCAGGAGTAGGCCATTCGGTCCTTCAAGCCTGCTTCGCCATTCAATAAGATCATGGCTGATCTTCTGCCTCAACTCCATTCACCGGCCCTATCGCCATATCCCTTGTTGCCCTTACTAGTCAGAAATCTATCAACCTCAGTTTTGCATGTACCCAATGACTGAGCCTCCACAGCCCTCGGGTAGAGAATTCCAAAGATTCCCCACCCTCTGTGTGAAGAAATTTCTTCTCATCTCAGTCCTGAATGGCCTACCCTTTATCCTGAGGCTGTGGCCCCTGGTTCTAGACTTCCCAGGCAAGGGAAACATTCTCCCAGCATCCACCTTATCAAGCCCTGTAATAATTTTGCATGTTTCAATGAGATCCCCTCTCATTCTGTAGAATTTGCAAAATTGAACATTGTCCTATAAGGGTCTATTGGCAGAAAAGGCCTTAACTTTTAAAAACTGTTTTAAAAGAAGCCCAGAAAAAGGGACACACAAAATGGCCACCAGACCCCGTGACCAGCTTTTGGGACACTTTAAAAATGGTTCCTGCAGTCCCCAGACAGCTTTTTGTGGATTCAGCCCACAGTAGGTTCTGGAAGGCAGTTTCAGGGGAAACAAAACCAGACAGAGCCCCATACATATAGATTGGATGCAAATCCGATCAGATCGGCCTGTAGATAAAGGCCATCAAAATGTTTACCCAGACAAAGGGAAACAGTTTCATATTCATAGAGGGAACATCAAGCACTGTTTTAAGACATCAGAAGGACATTAAAGACAATATAGGGTTGTCCCAGACCAGAGATGGCAGTTACCGGCCATCCCGAAGATATTTTAAAAAACAAAGACTACCCCGCTGTGCTACAAGCCCGCCAAAAGTTAAACAAAGACTAACCTTGATTTGGCGGGAGATAAGGGCTTCTTTGAGAAGTATAACTGGAGTCCCGGGGTAGCCATCGGGAGCTTTTTGAGCTAGCTTGTTTTTTCGAGAGCCGTGGAGGAACGTCGATCCGGAGACCAGCCAAGAAGGTGATTCGAGTCTGCGTCCTGCCCCGGGGTAACCATCGGGAGATCATCGACAAACCCTGGGCCGTTGACGAGACAAAAGACAGTGGCCCTCCAGAAGTAACCTATCTGGAAATGGTAAACCAGCTGGGCTCTGCGAAGAAACCTATCTAACCATGGTCAAATAGTTGGTCTCCATCCACGCCGACGTCCAGGCCTGCCAGCATCCAGCCTGTCCGTGACCTTCACCTCGAGGAAGAAGAGAGCGTGTCGCAGCCCGCAGCGTTGACCACGTGGAGACAGGACGCCTGAGAGGATCAAAACGCAGACCTTTCAAAATCTTATACTTTCTCATTGGATTGGTGAGCATGCTTCTGGCCCCTCATAATCTGATCTAGCTAGGTTTAGGGGGTGGGCATTTGGGGTATTTTAACAATGAGTTGTTGTCCCTCGGTGTTCCGTGTGTTTCCCCATTTTGTGATGACTTTTGTAAGGTATAACATGCATGTACATATGTTGGTTAGTCCTGTATTATGATTTGTTTTTCCCTCCCATGTACCTTATTTGGCTTACATTCAATTTGTTCCTATATGCAATAAAATTTCATTTCGTTTTCATTAAACCTGATCTATAGAGTATTCTCTACATTGTAGTTCCTGCCTCAAATTCCAGTGTATAGAACCTAAGGGGTGAGTGGGTCGAACCACTCAAGGTTTTTTACTGTGCAAGAGAGAGAGGCCCCTAGAGAAAGAAACCTCTGCGATCGAAAACCCCTTACAGAAAATGGCGACCACGGTAGGACACTGGCAGCAGGATTGCAATGTATTAGACCCAGGTTTAAATGGATGAAATGTTATGGATGAGAGGATAGCGGATTATGCTTTTGGCAAGGTGAATCTCACTAAGCAGTGGATTTCCAATCTCTTACTGGATGGGCGTCCGGTAGACGCAGCCATCAGGTGGACAGAGAGCAAAGAACATAAGAAGTCAGTTGAGAAGGCAGTGTGGCTGATGTGCTACAAAAGACAAGTCCAGATTTTGGACAAGGACGTTGCAGTGCAGGCAGCCAAGATCAAAACCCAGGCTTCAGAGATAGAGGAAAAGGCCATGGGTGGGGAAAAACACGCGCTGAATCAGGAATGCCAAACTGTAGCCAGCCAGCCAACATCAGGCTAAAATAGAGTACCTGGAATGTCAGGTTACTGAGGCAAAGTTGCATGAAGCGAGGGTACGGGAGAAAAGCACCCGCCTCGCACAACAGCTAAGAGCGCAGGAGGAGAGAATAGTAGAGGTCAAGGCAGCTTACAAGCTGGCCATTGAGAACGGGTTTGAGGGCGCAGAAGGCGTTAGAAGACCTAAGAACAGCCCTGGCAACGGCAAAAGGCATGGTGTGCCTCGTAAGCCCAAAAGCGAGTCAAATAGACTTCTTGAAGGAATCCAAAAGACCGATTCCACACGAAGCAGTTGTGGCACCAGCCACTGAACCCTCAGCACCGCCGAGCTATAGTGATGTTTGGCCCAAAGGGGGGGTGGTAGAAGGGGAGGAAGCCGAGGTAGAACCGGAGGAGGAACAACCCCTGGTAGTGAAGCCGGAGCCGGCACCAATGTGTCCTACTCGGCACCAGAGGTACGGTCCCATCGACGCGAAGGGCGCAGACGGACCCCTCCTGAACCAGATTGTGCTGCTCCACGGTGCCCAACAACTCAGAGCGATGGTGAGCCACCTCCCAAAACTCACCGAGAAGGGAGATCCCTCAGTCCATTTCAGGAAGATAGAGGAGACAGCCGCCGTCAATGATTGTGATGATCTTGAACAGGCGAAGATGTTGCTGTTCTTCCTGGATAGCACAATCCTTCAGTGCCTCTCAGACGGGAGTAAGAGGGGACGGAAAGGGTATGTGGAACTCAGGGACGAGGTCCTGGAGGTTATGGGAGTTGACGACGGCAATCCATTCTTCCGTGTGGAAGGGACTGTGCAGCAAACTGAAGAACCCCCATGGGTTTTCGCAGAAAGGCTGTGGCCAGTGTATCAGCGCAGCTGTCCAGGCATGCTGGAACGGGCCGCAGTGAACAATGTCCAGCGGGTTCATTGGCTCCGCTGCCTGGTTGCCAACAGCTCACCACAGATACAGGCCCAAGCCAAATCTTGGTTTGACCACCAAGGTCCCGGTACCACAGAGGAGACAGTGCTCCGACAGCTCACCATTGCATACAAGAATTGCAGGAGTCAGGAGGCACCTCCCTCTAAGGGAAAAGTGCATGAGGCAAAACCCGCAGCCCCAAGTAAAAAGGAGTGGCATCAGGAGGGGAATCGCCCTCCCCAAGCCAAGCTCAATTGCTACGGGTGTGGGAAGGATGGACATTGGCGCAGGGACTGTAAAAATCCGTGGAAGGATAATAAGGGAAGATCTCCCGCAGCCCAAGCCCAAGCCCAGACCGCCGCCCCAGCACGAATCCAGGTCCAAGCCACAGCCCCTGTCCCAGAAAAGGGAACCGGTGCAGCTATGGATCCCGCTGCGATAGAGTCAATTTTAGAGACAATGCGGTCTCTTATGATCTCGCAGGGGAGGGTAGCAGCCACCACCGGCCCTGTCGTTCTCGCAAACCCAACCGTTTCACCCCAATGACTAGAGCCAGCGCAGCCCGTTTACCTGTGTTCGCTGCGATATGATTTATGGAGACGACCCCTCGTGGAGATGGAAGTAGAGCAGGAAAGGGGGACCTATCTGTTGGATACGGGGGCATTGTGCACCGTGATCCACACAGCTAACCCTACCACCTCACCTCTGTCCACTGGGGTTCCATATATTCTGTCGGGCTTCACAGGTAAAGAACAGGCTGGCGCATTCTCCATCCCTCTCTCCATTCATTTAGGACCACTCCGCACCACGTGGAAGTGTATACTGATGAAGTGGGAGGTGGAGGGTGGAAAAGGGATCCTTGGGTCCGATTTCTTAGTGGAACATGGGATTCTCGTGGATCTTAGAAATTACTGTCTCTGGGGAGCGAGCACGGGTAAGAGAGGCGAGGTAGTCATCATCCCAGAAAAGGAAGGGAAAGGGACCCTGTGTACCATGAAGCCAAAAGAGGGCTACGACCTCGAGCTCATGGTCACAAGTGTCCCACAAGATCTGCAGGCTTTCATGTCAGACCACCTGACTACGTTTGCCACTCACAAACACGATTGCGGGAGGGTCACCGGGTTTGAGGTTAGAGTGGATGGGGACCCCATGGCCCGACCCCAAAAACAGTACAACTTCCCCAGGGAAGCGGAGCCCGACATGGAGACAGCAATGTCTTCACTGGTGCAGCACGGCGTGTTGAGGCCGATAGCCACCCATGTGAACTCTCCTTTGTGGCCGGTGAAGAAGCCGGACAATTCATGGAGAGCCACGGTGGACTACAGAGTCCTCAATAGTAACATCCCAGCCTGCGCGCCGACAGTAGCAGCAGTTGCCGACCTGATAGGAAGTATTCCAGCATCCGCGACCACGTTCACGGTGCTGGATATTTCCAATGGGTTTTGGTCCATCCCTTTAAGGAGGGAGGATCAGTACAAGTTTGCCTTTACTTTTAAAGGGCAACAGTACACCTGGAACTGCTTGCCACAGGGTTTCCATAACAGCCCCAGCATTTTCCATCAATGTATGGCAGGAAGCTTAAAAGAGTTCAGCCAGCCCAATCAGCTAGTGCAGTATGTGGATGACCTGCTCCTGTTCACAGATTCCAGGGAGGAGCATGGCCCACTATTGGCCGAGCTATTGGAGCTGTTAGGCAGAAAGGGTTTCAAGGTGAACCCGAAGAAGGCACGGATCGGTCAGCAGGAAGTAAAATTCCTGGGCCTGGCCATCCGTGCTGGAGAGAGAGCCATAGACAAGGCTAGACGGGAATCGGTGCAAGATCTACTGATCCCCACCACCGTAACGGGTGTGAGGTCCTTTCTGGGACTGACCGGGTACTGCAGAGATTTCATTGAGGACTATGCAGCCACAGCAGCCCCACTGCTCTGACTCCTACACAAAGGAGTGGAATGGTCCTGGGATGATGGTTGCCAGGCAGCATTTGAAAAACTCAAGGGGGACTTGCAGACCGCGCCAGCTTTGGGAGCCATAGATGGAGGAGGAGAGTTTTTCCTGGAGGTAGTGGCTAGCGGGGATAGCCTGAGCGCTGTACTGCTTCAAGAGCGACACGGCAAGCTAAGGCCGGTGGTTTACTCCTCCAGGGTGCTCACAGATGTGGAAAGGAGTTTTTCCAATTGCGAACGGCATCTTTTGGCCACGTATTGGGCTGTGAAAAGGTCTTTGATCTTCACAGGCACCTCTCCCATCACTCTCCTCACCCATCACACACCCACCCGGATGCTTCTGGATGGAAGAATTAAGGATGGGACAGTAAGCAGTGCCCGCATTGCGCGCTGGACCCTCCTCCTTTCTCAGATGGGTCTGAAGGTGAAGGGTCTCTGCGAGCCCATGCTCGCGGCCAACATGGTATATCCCGGAACAGCCCATCGGTGTTCTGTAGAAGGGGTATGGGAAGTGAACGTAGGTTTACGGGCCGGGATACACCCCATGGGCCGCGAGACCTATGTAGACGGTTCCAGAACGGTATCTGCTGGTGAACGACTCACAGGGTGTGGAA
Organism: Somniosus microcephalus; assembly: GCF_052327205.1. Lineage (NCBI taxonomy): Eukaryota > Metazoa > Chordata > Chondrichthyes > Squaliformes > Somniosidae > Somniosus > Somniosus microcephalus. The sequence continues at coordinate 339,745,996 of NC_140987.1, forward strand.
TTTATGACCCCGCAGCAGACATTGCCCTGGCGATTAAGCTCCCCAACACTATGAGCGCCCAGCAGGCTGAACTGTCCGCAGTAGTGTACGTCGGTACACACCCCGAAATCTTCCCCACCCCATACACGATTTGCTCGGACAGCATGTTCACATGCAACTCATGTACGGAATACCTGGCCAGCTGGTCTCGCCGCAGATATACCTCTGTGGACGGGTGACCCTTGACTGTGAAGCCCCTACTAGAAAAGATCCTGGCCGCAGTGGGGGAGGAAGGGGAAGTCTTTATCCACAAGGTGAAGGCTCATTCCTCCACGGAACCCCGCAACCAGGGTAACCAGCAAGCGGATACGCTAGCCAGAGAAGGTGCCCGCGCCGGCATTTTCTGGGATCCCTATGGGTCCAAACCCATGGCAGTAATCCGAGGCAGGGATGGGAATCAGGGGACCACAGGGGTGACACTGCCCCCAGACCTCAAGACCGTCCAAACCCTAGATCCCACCCTAAAAACAGTCCTCAATGCCATCACTGAGGGCAAGGAAGTAGAAGGTCCGTACGGTACAGCAGCCCTTTCCATCAAGGAAGGCATGCTGTTCCGAGAGGAACAGTGGGTTGTGCCGCAGCAGCACCAGAGGGAATTCCTTCAACTGGCCCATGAGGGTCCAGGAGCGGGACACCCCGGGCATGAGGTCACCTGGCAACGGGTAGAACAGGCGGGATGGTGGCCGGGACTTCGGGACGATGTCCGCGAGTTCTGTGCTAATTGTCTTGCATGCGCTGCAAACAACCCAGACCCCCAGAAAAGGAAGGTGCCCATGGGACACATCAGGAGAGTAGAGGGACCACGGCAGTCGATACAGGTCGACTACATCGGGCCCCTGCCCAACGCCCAAGGAGGCTATAAGTATTGCCTTGTCCTGGTGGATGTGTTCACCAAATGGGTAGAAGCCTTCCCATGCAAAACAGCCACGGCACTTAGTACTGCCAGGATCTTGGTCCGGGAAGTGTTCTCGCGGTGGGGACTACCACGATTTGTGGAGTCTGACCAAGGGAGTCATTTCACCGGCCAAGTGATGCAGAACACCCTCATGCTCTTAGGCATCAAAGGGAAGTGGCACGTGGCCCACAATCCTCAGTCATCCGGGATTGTAGAGCGCATGAACCGCACCCTCAAAGAAAAACTGAGGAAAGAGACGATGGACTCGCCCCAGAAATGGGCGGAGGTCCTGCCTCTACTCCTCATGGGGATCCGGGCTAGCCAGTCTAAAAGTATGGGGTACTCCCCACACGAATTAATGACTGGGAGAGTCATGCGGACCCCCACCCATGTACTAGCCTCGGTGCTCACTGAAGGTCAGCTCCGAGAGGCAAATCGGGACAAGTTTGCCCAGACCCTTTTTGAGCACCTGAAACAGGTTTATGGGCAAGCAGCTGGGAACATGGGAAAGCAGCAGCAGGGCAACCGGTTGCTGCTCGAACCCCGTAAGACACAGGAGTGGGAAGTAGGAGATCAGGTCATGGTGAGAAACTATGCCCGAGTGGGGAGTTTAGAACCACTGTACGTGGGGCCCTGCAGTATTGTAGACAAAGCCAGCCCCATGGTTTACGCAGTGAAGTTGCCCCGGCGCATTAAATGTTTTCACATAAATCAGTGCAAACTATTTAAGCCGGGTGCAAAAGGGCCAACAACCGAAGCCAGGTCTGAGGGCAAAAATCCTCAGCCTGAGGCGTGCAAAGAGTCACAGACCACACAGGCTGGAACCGCAGCCTGCTTGAGGGGAGGAGATATCCCGCCCACCTGGGAGGTTTCCCCATTTGCCTGGGACTCGGACAGGGACGAGCCCGAACAGCTGGGCCCCGCCCTTGACACGATTCTGGAGGAGGTGGAGTCGGAGGACGGAGGTCCCGCCCTCGACTCAAGCGTAGGGGAGGTCGAACTTGGGGGCGGAGATTCTCCACCTGGAGGGACAGGTAGGGAGGAGTCGTCTGCCACAGACCCAAATCCCAAAGGGGCGGAGCCTGAGGGAAGGGAGCCGAAGCCGGCAGTCGTGGTGGAGCCACGGGCTGTGAGGGCTAAAGTCCCAACCACAGGTCCACTCGCTAAGGGAGCCTCGCCCAAGGCACCCCCTCGCAGGTCGTCTCAAACGCCTCAGCCAGTAAAGCCCTGGCCCGATTCCCCCTACTTCAGCAGACACCGACTTGGGAAATCCCTAGAAAGACGCAGTCCCCAATTGGCAGCAAAAGGCTGCAGGGGACTCAAGCCACAGGTCAGTGCGGCCCTGCCACAAGGAGCGGTGAGCTGCAGTCCAAACAGGAATTAGGTAGGCCGCCCGGGGACTGGCGGCGCTGTACATAAGTTTAGTTAAGTTTAAGTTTAGTTAAGTTTAAGGTTGGTTAAATATAAGGTGTGTAAATTTTTAAGGTGATGGGTGTTATAAGGAATAGTTGTAGAATCTGCCCAGCATGTGTGTTTGTTTTGGATCGAGGTCGAAAGACCCGATCATGCCTTCACCTAGGCCAGAATCTCTCGGGAGCCTGGCTGTATCGTTTAATCTGTTGCAGGAACCAAAGGCACCATGGAAGGGATTCTCATCGTGTTCACGGTGATCGGGTGTAGCTTGGCCTATCGGGGCTACACCAAGGACTCCATAGTATATGGATGTTCCGGGGACACAGCCCCATCGCGACCGATGGGACAGGCAAACGGGACGTTGAAGAAACAGCTACCTACTTCCACGAAGGGAGGTGGCCAGGATGGCTGGGGTCGAACTCTATGGAATACTCCAGCCAGTCCGGATTTGAATACAGAGAGACTTCTCTAATGTGTCCCAGGGTGAGGATCATCGCGCCCAGAGTCAGCGTCACCGTCAGAAGGAAGATTTGTTTGGTGTGCCATGGACATGTTCCTTTGGACAGATGGTGGTGGCTCAGGAAGCTGAGCAAGACCATGAAGAGCTCCACGGTCGAGTGGGAGCGACTGGGTAACAATACCCATCGGAATATTACGGGGACTCATGGGGGATTGAGTGTCTGTTGGGACAAATGGTGGGAACCAGATGAGGGGATTTACATCTGTATGTGGGGTTCAGAACGCGTCTGCCCCACAGGCGTCTCCATCTTTTTCCAAAGACAGTGGCAGGATACTGGGAAAGGGATGAGGTGGGATGTCAGCACACGGGCGTGCGGAGTCCCATACTCTCAGACCCCGGTGAATGCCACTGAACTCATCACCCACCCCCGCAAGCCCCTGCCCACGATTCCGGCAGCCAAAGCCCGCAAGGAAGGGTGCCCCACCACTACCAAGGGACCCGGGAATGGATTGGTATTAGTGCCCACAGGTCAGGTGCTGTACCAAGGGGTGCACTACGCGGTGGCCTCGGTGATTTTAAACCTCACCGAGGTGCGAGTGCCAGAGTGGTGCCCCAAGGAAACGGACCAATTGTACCAGGTCCTGTTAACAAACATGTTCAGACAATTCTATGAGTTCGACTTTGCCGATGTCGACAGAGCCAGATTATACACCACACCACATGAGGTCTTGGACAGGATAGGGAGACAAAGAAGGGGTACAGTCAATGATATTTTTACAGACTTCAACACAAGGACTTCCGTCATCAACACTCTGGATGGCGTGGAGCTGCAGACTCAGATCAATGATTTAAAAGGGCGGTTAAGAAAGATACTGACGGATGAGAATAAGGTTGCGGGTTCTGAGTTAAATGAGGACCAGGCCATGACACTACACTTAAAAGAAATCATAGCTGAGCTGGAGAAACACGCTAAAACGGTAAATGCTCTCATCAGAGAGGATCGGAATGCGTCAGATCAGGCTGCGCAGAACGAAGCGTGCATGCTGTACGGGGCGTGGTTACTGGGCGAGGGCCACAGTAATCTGGAGGACTTAAAACAAGGTTTGGTCCCCTCCTGGATCAGCAATAAGCACCTCGCAGCCCTCCACCCTTTTGAGAACGCATTAAGTCCGTGCCAGCTCAGACTAGCTTCAGAGGCCTACCCAGTCCCAGTGGACTGTGGGAGGCCTAATCACACCATTATGGGTATGGTGGTAAGAATGCCAGTTATGGGAAAGACAGCTAAACCCGCCCCGGTATACAGGGTGGAGAACATTGGAGTCATTCAAGGGGGTGCACACATTCGCTACACAGCGGTCCCACCATACGTCATTCGATGGGAGCATGCAATGATGGGTACCGACCTCTCGGGGTGCCGGAGCCGGGGAGCACACATCATCCTGTGTCCCCAGCACTTGAATGCCTATTTGAAACCACAGTGCGGGTTCAGAACTGCTGGCACGAAGCCTATAAATTGCACCATGGAGGCAATGGCACAAGGCCATGTGCCCCCGCAGGTGGCATATATAAGAGGTGGGACATACTGTGTCACCACTGCAGTGCCCCACTACCAACACGGACAGCACGGCTGGTGTCTGGTCAGTGACAGCAGTTTCTGCTTCAAACCCAAGGCAGAAGTTCAAGTGGCCCAAGAGCGAATTGTCCCTATTCCTGAACCTTCCACTGTTCACCTCACTGTCAAGGAAAATTTCATCGATCTGCAACGATTCGTTGCACATTTTGGCTATGTCATTCCCCCTCTCCCTGAACGCCTCACCAAGATACTAAAAGCCGTTCCCGTTTCACAGAAACATTTTTACACGCTGGAGCAGAAGACATTAGAAATAGGGGCAGACATATTAGATATAGTGACCCCACAGTGGTGGGACCTGTTCACTAATATCGAAGTCCCTTCATGGATTAGGATAGCCTCTCACATCCTCGTAGTATGTCAGATTTTTATTGTGATTTATTTACTCTTTGTACATTGTAAGAGGGACAAACATTTCCAGAAGTATGAGAACAGAGGAGAATGGAGGGAGCATTATGTGCGGGTAGACGAGGAAACACCTGTTTAGATTTCTGCTGCTATGTATAGAGTTAGAGTTTCCCTCCCTCCTCTATTTTTTGATTGTATTCATGTGTGATTCTGTGTGTATGTTCTTTCTTCATTACTTTATTGAAGTTTTTAGGTTGTGTTGTTGTTAATAAAAATAATATGTATGAACCAGGTGGTGTAGGGGTATTAGGCCCCCCTCCACACCTGGAAATGTGTGTATCAGATTTTAATTCCAATGTATTACCATCTATAGATGCTTAAAGTACACTGTGGGTTTTCTCTGAAATGGGAAATGCATGTGTCGTGGGGTCATAGATAGGTAAATACAGGGGATGGTTTGATTATGGAGAGTCAGAAAATTTTGCTCACCCAGAATTATGATACTTCAAGCAAGTTATAGTATCATCAGGGGGGACTGTAGAATTCGCAAAATTGAACATTGTCCTATAAGGGTCTATTGGCAGAAAAGGCCTTAACTTTTAAAGACTGTTTTAAAAGAAGCCCAGAAAAAGGGACACACAAAATGGCCACCAGACCCCGTGACCAGCTTTTGGGACACTTTAAAAATGGTTCCTGCAGTCCCCAGACAGCTTTTTGTGGATTCAGCCCACAGTAGGTTCTGGAAGGCAGTTTCAGGGAAAACGAAACCAGACAGAGCCCCATACATGTAGATTGGATGCAAATCCGATCAGATCGGCCTGTAGATAAAGGCCATCAAAATGTTTACCCAGACAAAGGGAAACAGTTTCATATTCATAGGGGGAACATCAAGCACCGTTTTAAGACATCAGAAGGACATTAAAGACAATACAGGGTCGTCCCAGACCAGAGATGGCAGTTACCGGCCATCCCGAAGATATTTTAAAAAACAAAGACTACCCCGCTGTGCTACAAGCCCGCCAAAAGTTAAACAAAGACTAACCTTGAGTTGGCAGGAGATAAGGGCTTCTTTGAGAAGTATAACTGGAGTCCCGGGGTAGCCATCGGGAGCTTTTTGAGTTAGCTTGTTTTTTCGAGAGCCGTGGAGGAACGTCGATCCGGAGACCAGACAAGAAGGTGATTCGAGTCTGCATCCCGCCCCGGGGTAACCATCGGGAGATCATCGACAAACCCCGGGCCATTGACGAGACAAAGGACAGTAGCCCTCCAGAAGAAACCTATCTGGAAATGGTAAACCAGCTGGGCTCTGCGAAGAAACCTATCTAACCATGGTCAAATAGTTGGTCTCCATCCACGCTGATGTCCAGGCCTGCCAGCATCCAGCCTGTCCATGACCTTCACCTCGAGGAAGAAGAGAGGGTGTCGCAGCCCGCAGCATTGACCACGTGGAGACAGGACATCTGAGAGGATCAAAATGTAGACCTTTCAAAATCTTATACTTTCTCATTGGATTGTTGAGCATGTTTCTGGCCCCTCATAATCTGATCTAGCTAGGTTTAGGGGGTGGGCATTTTGGGTATTTTAACAATGAGTTGTTGTCCCTCGATGTTCCGTGTGTTTCCCCATTTCGTGATGACCTTTGTAAGGTATAACATGCCTGTATATATGTTGGTTAGTCCTGTATTATGATGTGTTTTTCCCTCCCATGTACCTTATTTGGCTTACATTCAATGTGTTCCTTTATGCAATAAAATTTCATTTCGTTTTCATTAAACCTGATCTATAGAGTATTCTCTACATTGTAGTTCCTGCCTCAAATTCCAGTGTATAGAACCTAAGGGGCAAGTGGTTCGAACCACTCAAGGTTTTTTACTGTGCAAGAGAGAGAGGCCTCTAGAGAGAGAAACCTCTGCGATCGAAATTCTTCTGAATTCAAGAGAATACAGGCCTAGTTTACTCAATCGCTTCTCATACGACAGTCCCGCCATCCCAGGAATCAATCTCGTGAACCTTTGTTGCACTCCCTCTGTGGCAAGTATATTCTTCCTTAGGTAAGGAGACCAAAATTGTACACAGTACTCCAGGTGTGGTCTCACCAAGGCTCTATATAATTGGAGTGAGACTTCTTTACTCCTGTACTCAAATCCTCTTGTAATGAAGGCCAGCATACCATTTGCCTTCCTAATGGCTTGCTGCACTTGCACATTCACTTTCAGTGACTCATGTACAAGGACACCCAGGTCCCTTTGAGCATCTGCATTCCCCAATCTTTCACCATTTAGGAAATACTCTGCCTTTCTGTTTTTTCTACCAAAGTGGATAACTTCACATTTATCCACATTATATTCCATCTGCCATGTTCTCGCCCATTCACTGAGCCTGTCGAGATCCCCTTGAAGCCTCTTCACATCCTCTTCACAACTGACACTGCCACCTAGCTTTGTATCATCAGCAAATTTGGAAATGTTACAGTTAGTCCCCTCATCCAAATCATTGATATAGATTGTGACTAGCTGCGGCCCAAGCACCAATCCTTGCAGTACCCCACTAGTCAGAGCCTGCCATCCTGAAAAAGACTCATTTATCCCTACTCTTTGTTTTCTGTCTGTTAACCAATTCTCAATCCATGCTAGTATATTACCCCCAATTCCATGTGCCCTAATTTTTTTCACCAATCTCTTGTATGGGACCTTATCGAAGGCCTTCTGAAAATCCAAATACACCACATCTACCAGTTCCCCTTTGTCTACTCCACTAGTTACATCCTCAAAGAACTCCAATAGGTTTGTTAAACAGGATTTCACTTTCATAAATCCATGTTGACTCTGCCCAATCTTACTATTAGTTTCTAAGTGCCCAGTTATTGCATCCTTTATAATAGATTCCAGCATTTTCCCAACTACTGATGTGAGGCTAACAGGTCTGTAGTTCCCCGTTTTCTCTCTCCCTCCTTTCTTAAATAGCGGGGTTACATTTGCTATCCTCCAATCTGCAGGAACCGTTCCAGAATCTATAGAATTTTCGAAGATGACAACCGATGCGTCCACTATCCCAATGGCCACCTCTTTCAAAACCCTAGGATGTAGGTCATCCGGTCCTTGGGATTTAATGGTCCAGAAATTCGGGTTGGAGGCTTCCCGCGGGTGCAAGCCTCCAACCTGCACTTACTTTGCGTGCCGGCCATTGAGCTGTGGGCCCACGTGGAGTTGCGATCCTGGGCCTCTTCCAACTGCCGGCACACGGTGCTTGCGTATCCCAGGGATGCAGTTAGTTCGATGCGTCCCCTGGGATCACGTGGGTCATGGAGAGCCAATGGTAGCAGGGAATGCTTCATTCATGGCCCAGAAATTCGGATCTCCATGGGTGAGTACGCACGGGGTACTCACCTGTAAGCCCAATGGAAGTGCCGGTTTCCTGCATGCACTGCGCATGCGCGGGAAACCAGCACTTCATTCCCCTGAAAGTAGGGGTTCAGAGGTCGAAGGCGTGCACAGCAGAGGCTGCGTGTGCGCATCGAACTTAGGTTTTTCTTACAGGTTTTCCCGGGAGGGTAAGTCTCCAAAAGTTAGACATGTAAAAAGCAGGTATAAGGCTTGCTTTTTACAAGGTAAGTGGTGAATTAATTAAAATTAAAACATTTTTCCCACAGGTTTATTATTTTTAAATACTTTAAAGAAAGGTAAGTTTATTTTTAGCCCCGTTAGAAAATAAAATTATTTTTTTCAAAAATTTAAATTATTGTTTAAAATAGTTATTTCATGTAATTTATAGTTTACTAGCTGGAGTGCCCGGCAGTGCCAAGGGAACTCAAGAACCCTGTGCCAGATAGAGAGAGGGTGGGTAGGAGAGAGAGAGGGGGGGAAGGAGAGAGAGAGAGAGGGAAGGAGAGAGAGAGAGAGAGGGAAGGAGAGAGAGACAGAGAGGGAAGGAGAGAAAGGGGAAAGGGATGGGGGAGAAAGGGGAAAGGGGTGGGGGAGAAAGGGGTGGGGAGAAAGGGGTAGGGGGAAATGGGGGGAAGGGAAGGGGGTGGGGGAGGGAAGGGGGGGTGGGTGCAGGGGAAGGGGTGGGTGGGGTGGGTGGGGGGGGAAGGGGTGGGTGGGGTGGGGAGGAAGGGGAAGGGGGGTGGGGGGGAAGGGGGTGGGGGGGAAGGGGAAGGGGGTGGGGGGGAAGGGGAAGGGGGAAGGGGAAAGGGGAAGGGGGGAAGGGGAAAGGGGAAGGGGGAGGGGGAAAGTGGAAGGGGGAGGGGAAGGGGAAGGGGGTGGGGGGAAGGGGAAGGGGGGTGGGGGGGAAGTGGAAGGGGTGGGGGGAAGGGGGAAGGGGAAGGGGGGAAGGGGAAGGGGAAGGGGGGTGGGGGAAGGGGGGGAAGGGGAAGGGGGGTGGGGGAAGGGGAAGGGGAAGGGGGGTGGGGGAAGGGGAAGGGGGGTGGGGGGAAGGGGAAGGGGGGCTGGGGTGAAGGGGAAGGGGGTGGGGGGAAGGGGAAGGGGGGAAGGGGAAGGGGGGTTGGGGGGAAGGGAAGGGGGGGCGGGAGGGGGGGAAGGGAAGGGGGGTGGGGGGAAGGGGAAGGGGGTGGGGGGGAAGGGGAAGGGGGGGTGGGGGGGAAGGGGAAGGGGAAGGTGGGGTGGGGGGGAAGGGAACGGGGTGGGGGGAGGGGGGAAGGGAAGGGGGTGGGGGGAGGGGGGAAGGGAAGGGGGGGTGGGGGGGAAGGGGAAGGGTGGTGGGGGGCAGGGGAAGGGGGTGGGGGGAAGGGAAGGGAAGGGAAGTGGGGGGTGGGGGGGAAGGGAAGGGGTGGGGGGAAGGGGTAGGGAGGGGGGGAAGGGGGGTGGGGGGAAGGTGGGGGTGGGAAGGTGGGGGTGGGGGGGGTGGGGGGGAGGGGGGAAGGGGGGATGGTGGGGAGGGGGTGAAGGGGGGTGGGGGGGAAGGGGGGGAAGGGGAGGTGGGGGGAAGGGGGGTGGGGGTGTGAAGGAGGTGTGGGGGAAGGAGGGGGGAAGGGGGGAAAGGGAGGGGGGAGCCAGCAGACCCTCTCCCCTCTGTCAGTGTTGGTCCCTGTCTGGGCTGGGAGCCTGGGACTGGAGTTGCACTGCCAGCGGTTGGAGAAGCTTAGGCCTCGGGCCCCTGCACTGACATGGCCCAGCCTACCTTTTAATACCTTGAAACATGAAACTTAAAGTACTTATAAAACAATTTTGGTAAATCTTTCTATAACATACACTTTACAACCTCACCAATCTTTTTATTAAAAAAAGGGGTCCTCACCTGTCAGTGTGTTCTATCACAAACAACAATGGCCGCCGCTTGCTTTGCAGTTGGAAAGATTAGGCCCCGCCCACACAGTCGATTGTCTCTCCCAGGCACCAGGATCCGATTGGGAGCACTGAAGCCCCACCCACTCTATGTTCCTGTACTAAGATGGCCGCGCATGCACTCTGTTACACACTGAATCAAAATGGCATCACACTGAAACTTTTCACCCTCCTTGACAAAGATGGCTGCCGTTAACCTGGGGCTGTCAGCAGAAGAAATCCCCTCAGCTGCAAACACGTGATCTTCAGATTATTATTCGGGGCTTGCGACCTACCCCAGTTGCTTATGAAGCCTCCCCACCTACCGACCCCGGGAATGGAGCCGAGGCAGCAGACCCTCTCCCCTCTGCCAGTGTTGGTCCCTGTCTAGGCCAGGAGCCTGGGACTGGAGTTGCGCTGCCGGCGGTTGGAGAAGCCTAGGCCCCGGGCCCCCGCACTGACATGGCCCCAAGAAATAAATCACAAACTGGACTCATTTATTACACGCAAATTATATAATGAGCTAGTTGGGCTCCTAAGTACCAAATTTGTGCTGGCTAAAATCCACTCCACACAGAAAGTGGGAAAAATAAATCAATAGTTAGTAGTTAGGAATCAAGATGGCGGCAGGACAGGAGGTGCCTAGCTCGGGCGTGGCTGGGCAACAGAGGCCCAGGCTTCGAGGCCTGGAAAAACGGTGAAAGGTAGGAAAATTATAGAGGTTAGAGAAAAGATTTACAAATTAATTACATTTTTTTTAAAACAATTTGTGTTTTAAAAGCAACTTCTTTTTTGCTGGAAATGTAGATTTGAAAAGAAACACGCAGAAAGTGGGAAAAAGAAATGAAGAGTTTGGAATCAAGATGGCGGCCACTCACCTCAACTCAGAAGCATTAGGCCCGCCCACACACGCACCGATTGGTCAACCGGCAGGTCACTAAACTGTAGGATTGGTCAATCGTCATGTCACTCGACTCTAGGATGGCCCGCCCACACATGCAATGAACCCGCCCCCGTGACGCAGTGATTGGTCGACCGTCGGGTCGCTCGACTGTACGATTGGTCAACCTTCACGTCACTTGATGCTAATGAGTGGATAATGAGCGGAATTTTGAACATTTTTTGGATACCGTCGGCACAATTTTTGTCCGACCAAAAAGTAAATACATCTATGAGAGTCCCCTAATGATAAGCTTTCTTTTGATATAACATATGTGTAGGTACGCGCTATAACTTTTGATTGTATAGCTGGACAGACAGAGAGACATACCGTTTTATATATACTAGCTAGAGTGCCCGGCGGTGCCGAGGCTTTTTTGAGGGCATATTGTTGTTGGAAGAGAGAGAGAGCGCGACTGGGGGGGAAGAGAGTGAGCGACTGGGGGGAAGAGAGAGAGCGACTGGGGGGAAGAGAGAGAGCGACGGGGGAAGAGAGAGAGCGGCTGGGGGGAAGAGAGAGAGCGACTGGGCGGAAGAGAGAGAGCGACTGGGGGGAAGAGAAAGAGTGACTGGGGGGAAGAGAGAGAGCGACTGGGGGAAGGGGGGTAGGGGTAGGGGGGGAGGGGGGAGGGGAGGGGAAGGGGGAGGGGAGGGGGGAGGGGAGGGGGAGGGGAAGAGGGGGAGGGGGAGGGGGAGGGGAAGGGGGGAGGGGAAGGGGGAGGGGGAAGGGGGGAGTGGGGGGGTGGGGAGAGGGAGGGAGGGGGAGGGAGGGGGGGAGGGGAGAGAGACAGAGGGAAGGAGAGATAGAGGGCGAGTGGCCTCTTCCGAGCCCCGCCCCCCCGTGCCCCGCGCTCCCGCTCTCCCGCTCTCCCGAGCCCCCACTCTCCTGAGCCCCGCATTCCCGAGCTCCGCCCTCCCGAGCCCCGCCCGAGCCGGCTTCAAGACCAGAGAGAGAGACGCCGCCGCGCAACCTACCGCGTGAGGCCCGGCCGGACTCAAGTCACGCTCCGGGTGGAAGTTGACGTGTGCGCTTGTCCTGCCCCGCCCGCCTTTACTAAGATGGCAGCGGTGGCGACGCTTGGCTCAGGCCCGCCCCCTCCAGCCTTCACAAAGATGGCGGCGATCACGGGCCTTATGTTGATCGCGACGGGAGGTGCCTAGCTCGGGCATGGCTGGGCAACAGAGGCCCAGGCTTCGAGGCCTGGAAAAACGGTGAAAGGTAGGAAAATTATAGAGGTTAGAGAAAAGATTTACAAATTAATTACATTTTTTTTAAAACAATTTGTGTTTTAAAAGCAACTTCTTTTTTGCTGGAAATGTAGATTTGAAAAGAAACATGCAGAAAGTGGGAAAAAGAAATGAAGTGTTTGGAATCAAGATGGCGGCCACTCACCTCAACTCAGAAGCATTAGGCCCGCCCACACACGCACCGATTGGTCAACCGTCAGGTCACTAAACTGTAGGATTGGTCAATCGTCATGTCACTCGACTCTAGGATGGCCCGCCCACACATGCAATAAACCCGCCCCCATGACGCAGTGATTGGTCGACCATCGGGTCACTCGACTGTACGATTGGTCAACCTTCACGTCACTTGATGCTAATGAGTGGATAATGAGCGGAATTTTGAACGTTTTTTGGATACCGTCGGCACAATTTTTGTCCGACCAAAACGTAAATACACCTATGAGAGTCCCCTAATGATAAGCTTTCTTTTGATATAACATATGTGTAGGTACGCTCTATAACTTTTGATTGTATAGCTGGACAGACAGAGAGACAGAGAGACAGAGAGACATACCGTTTTATATATACTAGCTAGAGTGCCCGGCGGTGCCGAGGCTTTTTTGAGGGCATATTGTTGTTGGAAGAGAGAGAGAGAGCGACTGTGGGGGAAGAGAGTGAGCGACTGGGGGGAAGAGAGAGAGCGACTGGGGGGAAGAGAGAGAGCGACGGGGGAAGAGAGAGAGCGACTGGGGGGAAGAGAGAGAGCGACTGGGTGGAAGAGAGAGAGCGACTGGGGGGAAGAGAAAGAGTGACTGGGGGGAAGAGAGAGAGCGACTGGGGGGAAGGGGGGTAGGGGTAGGGGGGGAGGGGGGAGGGGGGATGGGGGAAGGGAAGGGGGAGGGGAGGGGGAGGGGAGGGGGAGGGGAAGAGGGGGAGGGGGAGGGGAAGGGGTGGAGGGGAAGGGGGGGAGGGGGAAGGGGGAGTGGGAGGGGGTGGGGAGAGGGAGGGAGGGGGAGGGAGGGGGGAGGGGAGAGAGACAGAGGGAAGGAGAGATAGATGGCGAGTGGCTTCTCCCGAGCCCCGCCCCCCCGTGCCCCGCGCTCCCGCTCTCCCGCTCTCCCGAGCCCCCACTCTCCTGAGCCCCGCATTCCCGAGCTCCGCCCTCCCGAGCCCCGCCCGAGCCGGCTTCAAGACCAGAGAGAGAGACGCCGCCGCGCAACCTACCGCGTGAGGCCCGGCCGGACTCAAGTCATGCTCCGGGTGGAAGTTGACGTGTGCGCTGACTCCTGCCCCGCCCACCTTTACTAAGATGGCAGCGGTGGCGACACTCGGCTCAGGCCCGCCCCCTCCAGCCTTCACAAAGATGGCGGCGATCACGGGCCTTTTGTTGATCGCGACGTGAGGTGCCTAGCTCGGGCATGGCTGGGCAACAGAGGCCCAGGCTTCGAGGCCTGGAAAAACGGTGAAAGGTAGGAAAATTATAGAGGTTAGTGAAAAGATTTACAAATTAGTTAACTTTTTTTAAAAACAATTTGTGTTTTAAAAGCAACTTATTTTTTTGCTGGAAATGTAGATTTGAAAAGAAACACGCAGAAAGTCGGAAAAAGAAATGAAGAGTTTGGAATCAAGATGGCGGCTCTCACCTCATTTCAGAATGATAAGGCCCGCCCACACACGCACCGATTGGTCAACCGTCAGGTCACTGAAGTGTAGGATTGGTCAATGGTCCTGTCACGCGACTCTAGGATGGCCCGCCCGCACGTGCTAGGAACCCGCCCCCATGACGCAGCGATTGGTCGACCGTCGGGTCGCTCGACTGTACGATTGGTCGACCTTGACGTCACTCGATGCTAATGAGCGGATAATGAGCGGAATTTTGAACGTTTTTTGGATATCTTGGGCACAATTTTTGTCTCACCGAAAAGTAAATACGCTTATGACCATTCCGGAATCGTAAGCTTTCTTTTGATGTAACACATGTGTAGGTACGCTCTATAACTTGAGAGTGTATAGCCAGACAGACAGACAGACAGACGGAAGGACAGACAGACAGAAGTACCGCTTTATATATACAGATAGATTTTTAAAATATGATGGTTTTTTAAAAATGTATTTGAAGATTTAGTGATGTTTTGGGGCCGTAGTATTTCTAACTTTGACAGCACTTCCTGTCAGACTTATGAATGGAGCATTCCCTGCTCCGATTGGCTCCCCATGGCCCACGTGATCCCAGGGGACGCATCGAACTAACTGCGCCCCTGGGATACGGAAGCACTGCGCGCCGGCAGCTGGAGCAGGTCCAGGATCGGAATTCCACGGGGGCCCACAGCTCAACGGCCGGCGCGCAAGGTAAGTGCAGGTCGGGAGCTTACACCTGCTGGAAGCCCCCGACCCGAATTTCTGTGCCACTCATAAGTTTGACTGGAAGACCTGTCAAACCTATAAATACTATAAGCCCCAAAACATCACTAAAACCTCAAATAATTTTTTTTTTAAATCACCTTTTTAAAATAAATTACATGAAATAACTATTTTGAACAATAATTTAAATTTTTGAAAAAAATTATTACATTTTCTAACGGGGCTAAAAATAAACTTACCTTTTGTTTAAAGTATTTAAAAATAATAAACCTGTGGAAAAAATGTTTTAATTTTAATGAATTCACCACTTACCTTGTTAAAAGCAGGCCTTGCGACTGCTTTTTACATGTCTAACTTCTGGAGACTTACCTTCCCAGAGAAACCTGGAAAAAAAATGTAAGTTCAATGCGCACTCGCTGCCTCTCCCGCGCATGCATTCCACCACTGAACCCCTTCTTTCAGGGGAACAGAAGTGCCGGTTTCCCGTGCCTGCGCAGTGCATGCACGAAACCGGCACTTTCGTTGGGCCTACGCATGAGTACCCTGTGCGTTGGGACCCGAAGTTCTGGGCCAATATTGACTTTTAGTCCCATTAATTTTGCTAGTACTGTTTTTTTACTGATAATAATTTCTTTAAGTTCCTCATTCTCACCACAACCTTGGTTTTCTCATATTTCTGGGAGGTTTTTTGTGTCTTCCTCTGTGAAGACAGAAACAAAGTATTCATTTAATTTCTCTGCCATTTCCTCATTCCCCATTCTAAATTCTCCCGTCTCTGACTGTAAAGGACCTACATTTAACTTCACCGGTCTTTTCCTTTTCACATACCTATAGAAGCTTTTACAATCCGTTTTTATATTTTTTGCTAGTTTGTGCTCATATTCCATTTTCCCTTTCTTTATCAATTTTTTGGTCCCCCTTTGCTGATTTCTAAAAAGATCCCAATCCTCAGGCTGACTGCTTTTTCTGGCAACTTTATAAGTTTCCTCCTTTGACTTAATACTAGCTTTAATTTCTTTTGTTCTTTTTTTTCCTTTAATTTTAAGCTAACAAAAGAACTTGCATTTCTATAGTGCCTTTCACAACCTCGGGACATCCCAAATGCTTTACAACCAATGCTTTTGAAGTGCAGTTACTGTTGTAATATAGGAAACACAGCAGTAAATTTGAGCACATTATCCCACAAACAGCAATAACATAAATGTCCAGATCATCTTGTCTATAATATGCATATCATAGAATACTACAACACAGAAATAGGCCATTCAGCCCATTAGGTTTGTCCTGGAGTTTTTCTCCATGAGCCACTTAGTCTAAATTTTACTCTGTTGCTCTCTCGTCTCACGCCCTTTAATATTCTTTTTAATTAACTATCTAACTACCTTTTAAAATAATTTGTAGACTGGTTCAATAATGGTTTGTGGCACATAATTCAACAGTTTAACCATCCCTTGTGGAAATAATTTGTTTTCTAGCTCCCCCATTAAGTCTTTTTTCTGATTATCTTTATTTTTTACCCTCTCAATTATCATCTCTCCCACATGTAAAACCAATCTCGACATTTACCTTCTCAAAACATTGCATAATCTTGATTAACTCCATCAGATCATCCCTTAGCATTCTCAGCTCTGGTGAAAAAAAGTTTTAACTTCAAGTCTCACTTCGTAAATATAAACTCTCATCCCTGGTAATACCCCAGTAAGTCTGTGCTGCACTAGTGCCTCTGGTGCATTCTTCACATCCGTCACATTTGGAAGAATTTGTAATCTGGTCAGCTGGATGTCTGACCTGCACAGAAACCCATCCCTACGTTTAACAATCGCCAACCGATCACTGAGAAATCCATGCAGATTAGAGTTTCTGAGGTGCTCTCTCTGTCCAGAGAGCCTCGGCCCAGGTTGGCAGAGACTACACATAATGACCCACAAACATACACAGGGGTATTGCTGGAGATTAACCAGCTAATTGACCACGACAGAGTACAGGCTACTTTTCTTTTTAAATTGTAATTGGGATGCAAGTGACACTATCTAGGCAGTATTTATCGCCCATCTCTAGTTGCCCTGTGGACTTTGAGTCAACCACAAAATGTGGGACTGAAGTCATGTGTAGGCCAGACCAGGTAGGGGTGACAGGCTCCTATCCCTGAAGGGCATTAGTGATACAGTTGGGTTTTTGCAATCATTGTCATTTTTCTAATGGCAGCCCACAAATTACCACATTTATTGAATTCATCATCACAACTTGCAATGGTGGGATTTGAATTTGTGACCTCCACATTGCTGGGCCAATACCCTGACCACTTCACTACCGTACCCTCACTAAAAAGAGTAAGCTTTCTGATGTTTCTCCAACTCGGAGCACCCTACCCATTAGGGCACTGGCTTACAGGGTTATCTGGAAGATTCCCACCTTCAGCGACAGGTCTACCCCCACAAATTCCATTAATGAGTCAGGCCAGCTGGTTAGTTAACAACAGTGCCTTGGATCACTGAGAACCTGCCTGGTCCAGGCACCGGATTACCAGATCTGCCCCAGGGTGTTGAACTGATTATAAACTTTGATTGGCAGATCTAATCTAATTGAATTTTTTGATGAAGTAACAGAGAGGATTGATGAAGGGAATGCAATGGATGTTGTCTACATGGATTTTCAGATGGTGTTTGACAAAGTGCCACATAGAAGGCTGGTTAACAAAATTGAGGCTCATGGAATAGGTGGGTCAGTGGCAGCTTGGATAAGGAATTGGGTTAAGGACAGAAAACAGCAAGTTGTGATAAATGGCTGTTTTTCAGACTGGAGATTGGTAGACAGTGGTGTTCCCCAAGGGTCAGTGCTGGGGCCACTGCTTTTTTTTGATATATATATAAATGACCTGGATATTGGAATACAGAGTAGAATTTCTAAATTTGCCGATGACACCAAACTTGGGGGTGTGGCAAACAGTGATGATGATATCAATCGACTGTAACAGGACATAGAAAGGCTAGCATAATGGGCAGACAAGTGGCAGATGGAATTTAATACAGAGAAGTGTGAGGTGATGCATTTTGGCAGAAGGAACAGGGAGAGGCAATATACACTTAATGGCACAGTTTTAAAGAATATGCAGGGACAGAGGGACCTGGGAGTTAATGTACATAGGTCCCTGAAGGTGGCAGGACATATTGAGAGAGTGGTTAACAAAGCATATGGGATCGTAGGCTTCATAAAGAGGTATTGAGTACAAAAGTAGAGAAGGTATGCTGAACCTTTATAAAGCACTGGTTAGGCCACAACTGGAGTATTGCATCCAGTTCTGGTCACCACACTTTTGGAAGGATGTGAAGGCCCTTGAAAGGGTGCAGAGGAGATTTACCAGAATGGTTCCGGGGATGGGGGATCTTAGCTACAAGGACAGATTGGAGAAGCTGGATTTGTTTTCATTAGAGCAAAGGAGGTTGAGGGGTGATTTGATAGAGGTGTACAAGATTATGACGGGTTTGGATAGGCTAGACGGGGAAAGGCTGTTCCCACTAGTTGATGGTACAAGCACTAGGGGACACAGATTTAAGGTTTTGGGCAAGAGATGCAGGGGGATGTGAGGAAAAAAGTTTTTACACAGCGAGTGGTGATGACCTGGAACTCGCTGCTGGCGGAAGTGAATCCACTCAATATTTTCAAGGGGAGACTGGATAGGCACTTGAGGGAAATAAACTTGCAGGGCTACGGGGATAAAACGGGGGAATGGGACTGATCGGATTGCTCTACAGAGACTCGATGGGCCGAATGGCCTCCTTCTGTGCTGCTATGGCTCTGACTCTATGACTCTATGTTATCCTGGAGACCCTAAAGAGACTCCACTTACCTCCTTGCTGTCCCAAAGAAAATAGTCACCAGTTGGTCTTTAGGCAACTGACAATTGCGGGTTTGGGGCTTTCAAAGTAAAGTATTAAAAAAGTAAAGGGAATCTCCTAGATACTGGAGCCAGGTTGCCTGAAGGAAATCTCCAGGTTACTGGAGCCAGGTTGCCTGAAGGAAATCTCCAGGTTACTGGAGCCAGGTTGCCTGAAGGAAATCTCCAGGTTACTGGAGCCAGGTTGCCTGAAGGAAATCTCCAGCTTGCTGGAGCCAGGTTGCCTGAAGGAAATCTCCAGGATACTGGAGCCAGGTTGCCTGAAGGAACACAGGAATATAGGAATTGCTAGACAGAAAAAGACCCAGGTCCATCTAGTTCGCCTTCTACCATCCTGACAGTCACAGCAATAATGGAGTTGTTGACTAACCATGGCAATCAATCTCTATCAATTAGCTTACAACAAACCCAGACATGATGCTCCGCCATAACCTCCAAGATTCCCTGCAACTCGTACACCATCTTGACTTGGACATATATCCATTATCGGTTCCTTCACTGGGTAAATATCCTGGAATTCCATTGTGGGAGCACCTTTACCACACGGACTACAACGGTTCAAGGAGAAGGCCCAGCACTTCTCAAGGGCAACTAAGGATGGGCTCCATCATGAAGCTGCACACTATTTCACTCCAGAAACAGATCTGACCCCTAAATTGGGGTTATACGGCAACTTTAACAACACTACAGAGTAGAAATTATTTTGCACTGATGCTAAAGTTGCCGTATAAACACATCTTGCCTGAATGTACATGAGTCCAGCCCCCTTAGGATTTTTTTTCTACTTGTGGCAGAACTTCTGGATTACTAGTTACAAATGGATGGTTAAGTATTAGCCTACAAATATAAAATTCCCATAACATCGGTGCTCATTGGAATTTCACGGCACCCTCCTCAGTATTTCATTGAAGTACCTGCCCAGATTACGATCTCAAGCCCTGGAGTGGAGCTTGAACCCATGATCTTTTGGCAAATGTAAGAAATCACACAACACCAGGTTATAGTCCAACAGCTTTATTTGAAATCACAAGCTTTCGGAGCACTGCTCCTTCATCAGGTGAAGTGGAGAGATGCATAAAAACACAGCTTATATAGTCAGAGAATAATGTCAGATGTTTACAGGTAATCTTTCTAACTGCCATTTATCACACCTCGGCAGAGAGATAATCACAGCAATCAAAGGTGTAAATGGTGTCCAAACAGGTCAGTCAGGAAAACATTATATCAAAGAACAATGAGGTGGGGTCACAAGGGGTCAAATGTTGCAGATGCTGGGGTCTGTATGAAAAACAAAAAACAGACAAAAACATTTTTTTTGCTGGAAATCACAGCAGGTCCAGCCGCATCTGTGTGGAGAGAACAAGCCAACGACGACTCGAGTCTGGATGACCCTACATCAGGTGGGGTTACATGTAGCGTGACATGAACCCAAGATCTCGGTTGAGGCCATCCTCATGGGTGCGGAACTTGGCTATCAGTTTCTGCTCGACAATTTTGCGTTGTCGTGTGTCTCGAAGGCCGCCTTGGAGAATGCTTACCCGAAGGTCGGAGGCTGAATGTCCTTGGCTGCTGAAGTGTTCCCTGACTGGGAGGGAACACTCCTGCCTGGCAACACGAATCTTGGACACACGAATCTCCATCAAAGACGGACACCTCAGCACTTCACTCTACTGCAAGCCCACGGACAACCTCAGGATGCTCCACTTCTCCAGCTTCCACCCTAACCACGTTAAAGAAGCCATCCCCTATGGACAAGCCCTGCGAATACACAGGATCTGCTCAGACGAGGAGGAATGCGATGGACACCTACAGACGCTGAAAGACGCCCTCGTAAGAACGGGATATGACGCTCGACTCGTCGATTGACAATTCCGACGGGCCACAGCGAAAAAGTGCATAGACCTCCTCAGAAGACAAACACGGGACACAACCAACATCGTCCAGTACTTCCCCAGAGTGGAGAAACTACACCATGTTCTTCACAGCCTTCAACATGTCATCGATGATGACGAACACCTCGCTAAGGCCATCCCCACGCCTCCACTACTTGCCTTCAAACAGCCGCCAAACCTCAAACAGACCATCGTTCGCAGCAAATTACCCAGCTTTCAGGAGAACAGCAACCACGACACCACACAACCCTGCCACAGCAACCTCTGCAAGACATGCCAGGTCATCAACACAGATACCATCATCACACGTGAGGACACCACCCACCAGGTACATGGTACATACTCATGTGACTCGAAAAACGTTGTCTACCTCATACGTTGCAGGAAAGGATGCCCCAGAGCATGGTACATCGGTGAGACCATGCAGACACTGCAACAACGGATGAATGGACACCGCACAACAATCGCCAGGCAGGAGTGTTCCCTCCCAGTCGGGGAACACTTCAGCAGTCAAGGACATTCAGCCTCCAATCTTCGGGTAAGCATTCTCCAAGGCGGCCTTCGAGACACACGACAACGCAAAATCGTCGAGCAGAAACTGATAGCCAAGTTCCGCACCCATGAGGACGGCCTCAGCCGAGATCTTGGGTTCATGTCACACTACATGTAACCCCACCTGACGTAGGGTCATCCAGACTCGAGTCGTCGTTGGCTTGTTGTCTCCACACAGATGCAGCCGGACCTGCTGTGATTTCCAGCAAAAAAAATGTTTTTGTCCATTTTTTTTTGTTTTTCATACAGACCCCAGCATCTGCAACATTTGACCCCTTGTGACCCCATCTCATTGTTCTTTGATGTAATGTTTTCCTGACTGACCTGTTTGGACACCATTTACACCTTTGATTGCTGTGATTATCTCTCTGCCGAGGTGCGATAAATGGCAGTTAGAAAGATTACCTGTAAACATCTGACATTATTCTCTGACTATATAAGCTGTGTTTTTATGCATCTCTCCACTTCACCTGACAAAGGAGCAGCACTCCGAAAGCTTGTGATTTCAAATAAAGCTGTTGGACTATAACCTGGTGTTGTGTGATTTCTTACATTTGTCTACCCCAGTCCAACACCGGCATCTCCACACCATGATCTTTTGAGTCAGAGGTAAAAGTCAACCATTGTGTTAGAAGCAAGCTTCTATACTTTATCTTATGTGGTCAACAAATCAAACACATCTATATATATAAACGAGTTGGTTTGTCTGTCTGTCTGTTTGTCTGTCTGTCTGTCTGTCCGCTATACACTCAAAAGTTATAGAGCGTACCTACACGCATGTTATATCAAAAGAAAGCTTATCATTAGGGGAGTCTAATAGGTGTATTTACTTTTTGGTCAGACAAAAATTGTTCGGACACTATACAAAAAACGTTAAAAAATCCTCAAAATCCGCTCATTAGTGGTTGACCAATCCTACCACTCATTAGCATTGAGTGACATGATGGTTGACCAATCCTACAGTTCAGTGACCTGATGGTTGACCAATCCGCCGTCTGTGGGCGGGCCTAATCCTGCAGCCTCCTGAAACTTCGCCGCCATTTTTTTCATCCCCACAGCACCAGCCAAACAAACCCCCACATTGCGGCTCCAGGAGCGGGAGGTGAGTTGCAGTCACTTGGGCCGGGCCTCACAACCGCTTGGCCCGAGACACAGAGCTGGCGGGGGAGCGTCAGCGGCCGGCCATTAACCGCGCCACCCACGGCGTGGCACCCTGCCACACTGGGAGCTCAGCTGGGGTCCGTCTCGGCCCCAGAGCCCGGCGGGCCTCAACTGCTAGGCTCCGCACGTCCACCGTGGCCGGGCTCAGTTTTCAAAGCCCTTCCCCAGGTGCCAAAAGAGGGGGAGGGAGGGAGGGATGGAGATGAGAGGGGGATAGGTAGAGAGAGGCAGAGACAGAGAGAGGGGACATACAGGGGCAGGGAGAGAGGGGGGGAGAGAGAGAGGGTGCAGGGAGAGAGAGGGCAGTGAGAGAGAGGGGGAGGCAGAGAGAGAGGGTAAGGGAGGGAAAGAGTGACACAGAGCGGGGGAGCGGCAGCGCCCGGCCGTAAACCGCGCGGTCCAAAATTGCCCTGGCAATGCCGGGCCCCCCCAGCTAGTCTATAATATAAAAGTACTGCACACGGTGCAAACTTCATGTAAGCATCATTCTTGCTTCCTGTCACACTTCAGGCATCATAATTTCGCATATCTTCCGACTCACAGAAAGCAATGTCACGGTTGATCTGCTGGCTTCTTTACATGAGTTTCAAGACATGCAGACTTTAGGAGTCACACTTTGTCAGACATGTAAATATCAGTAGCAGTATATAAAAGCACAGAAAGAAAGATGATTATTTCTTCCGACTCTGGGGAAGTTCCAGAGATTTACAAGGTCCACAGAGAAACTTCTCCAGCAACAAAAAATACCCTCTCTTTGACCTCAAGAGTTGCCTAACAGCAGTTGGGCTCTAATTGACATTAAGTTGTGCCGATTGAAAACAATTCGATTTGGCAGCTTTAAAGGGACAGGCCACGTTAAACACACCCACCTTTGCAGCATGGAACTACGTTGCACATGACATGGTATAACGCCACAAGAGATCTGCTCAATACAGATACGTTTGAGATGGTCTATAGCTAAGTGTTTACAATTAAAGTCAAGTTTGAAGAGGTGGGAACCAGTTCCAATTTGGAAAGAGGCAGGCAGCCAAAATACTTTGTGTGGTTCAGGCAAAGTCTTCAGTTCGGCCGTTAAGCATCCGTTCATAAGACACATGGGAAAAGCTCAATTCAGGCAAAATTCCAGAAAGTAAAATATGCTGCTTTCATATGCAGCAGTTGCCTATTTTTATATTGAATGTAGATATATTTATTCTGCTTGAGAAAGCTTACATTATAAATCACTGTCAGAATCTACTACTGACATTGACATAGTCGAAACCAACCGCCTCAATCAAATGTAGGCTGAAATAGTGATGGCTTTACCTGTGGGAGCAATACACTTTTTTTCATTTGGTGCATCTTTTGGATCAGAGAGTTTCCCACACTTTTCACTCGCAGTTGATTGGTGCTTGTACCATCTCTGGCGGCAGCTCTGATAAACTACTTATCTGATATATACACAAGCGTTATAGCCTTAAAGCCATATATGTTACATGTTTGGGGTTCAGTGAACATTCCCCTGGTGTTGGGCATCAAAGTGAGTCTTCACACCCTACGGGACCTTCTACCCACAATATCTAGTGATATCGCATCGCCCTTGTTACTGCCATTAGTTCACTGGAATGAACAAGAGCTTCCTCACGCTCTCCTAATCTTCAGATAATAGAAAAATAACCATTATAGCAGGCCGTGTGACTGCGCGACAAACCAGTGGTTCTTAAACTGGGGTTCGCGGACCCCCGGGGTCCATAGAGACTTGCCGGGGAATAAAACCCCAGTCGGCGGAGAGCGAACCGGTGCGGAGTGGCCGACCGCTGCTGGAAGAAGAGGAGAAGGAGGGAGGGGCAAAGACTGCCGCTGCTGTGGATGTTTGCCGGTCTCGGCTGGCGACTGTCCGGATTTGACCGTTTCGCTGCTGCGCTGTTCGCTTGAGTTCAAGTGGTCTCGGCCGCAGCAGCGGCTGTCAATGCATCTGGAGCTCTTTGCAGACCACTTTCTGTGTCAGTCATCTTCACACCAGAGGCTCGGTCTGGAAAATCGCCTCCAGTTCCACTGAGCCTGGCACCATCTGCAAGCGGGTGACCGACAATCAGTCCTCACTGTTGCTATTGTGAGATACACAGATACGATGAGGGAAACACGGCACTTCTGAGAAGGGCCCAGGGCCAGAATTCATTTACTCCAGAAGTGCTTTGAGTGTTCCAGACGAGTGCTGCAAGGCAGGCCATTGACACCGCTGCAAGGTTTATTGGTGCTGGAGCTGCCACAGTAGGAGTGGTTGGTTCCGGTGCTGGGATTGGAACAGTTTTTGGTAGCCTTATTATTGGCCATGCCAGAAATCCTTCTCTGAAGCAGCAGTGGTTCTCGTGTGCTGTCCTTGGATTTGCGCTGTCTGAAGCTATGGGACACTTCTGTTAAGTGGCCTCTTTATTGATTTTGTTTGCTATGTAAAATTTGCTGCTGAACAGAATAGCCTAAACAAGCACAAATGCAATTAATATTTCACTGGCTCCCACAAATATTTATGTTGATGTCATGGAAATGTACGTTTCCTAAGTCTGTTGCCAAATGTTCCAATAAATCCTAATACAAGAAAAAAGACTGCGGGCCAGCAGTGGCCACAATGCCACCGCCGGCAAAAGGAGTCGGAGGCGGAAAAGCGCAGGGCCAGGAACCGACCGTCTGTAAACAAAGATCCCGTCCCGACTGCCAGCCAGCTGCAGCAGCCAAAAAGATCAGGCCCCATACATTACATTAGATCTGTCTGCCCACGGTCAAGGGCTGGCCAAGGAGCAAATCTGACAATAATCTGGGCAGCACGTGAATACACTGAATAACCAATGCAATTATAATTTAAAAAAATCAATGCTTTGAAATCACTATCATTTTATACATACATACGTGAGCATTGGTGGTACCTCTCCAGTGCTTTGAGGTGCCTGCTGTACATGGTCCATGTCTCTGAGGCATAGAGCAGGGCAGATATCATTACTACTCTGTAGACCATGAGCTTAGTGCCGGGTTTGAGGTCCTGGTCTTCAAACACTCTCTTCCTCAGGCGACCGAAGGCTGCACTGGCACACTGAAGGCGGCGTTGGATTTTGTCGTCGACGTCTGCCCTTGTTGACAGTAGGCTCCTGAGGTATGGAAAGTGGTCCATGTTGTCCAAGGCCTTGTCATGGATTTTGATAATTGGGGGTCAGTACTGTGTGGCAGGGGCAGGTTGGTAGAGGACCTTTGTCTTACGGATGTTTAATGTAAGGCCCATGCTCTTGTACGCTTCAGTGGAGGCATTGATGATGGTTTGGAGTTCGATCTCCGAGTGAGCGCAGATGCAAGCGTTGTCTGCATACTGTAATTCGCCGACAGAGAATGGGATGACCTTGGACCTGGACTGGAGGCGATGGAGGTTGAACAGTTTCCCGTTTGTTCTGTAAATTAGCTCCACTCCAGTGGGGAGCTTACTGAGGGTGAGATGGAGCATTGCAGCAAGGAAGATCGAGAAGAGCATTGGTGTGATGACACAGCCTTGTTTGACCCCGGTTCGTACGTGAATTGGGTCTGTGGTGGAACTGTTGGTCAGGATCATGGCTTGCATGTCGTCGTGAAGCAGGCGGAGGATAGTGACAAATTTTGAGGGCAGCCAAATTCACTGCCTCCGCAAGATCCTACAAATCCATTGGCAGGATAGGTGCACCAACGTCAGTGTTCTTGCTCAGGCCAACATCCCCAGCATCGAAGCTTTGACCACGCTCAATCAACTCCGATGGACGGGTCACATTGTCCGCATGCCCGATACGAGACTCCCAAAGCAAGCGCTCTACTCAGAGCTAGCTTCGGCACGACAAGAGAGCCCCAGGTGGGCAGAGGAAATGCTTCAAGGACACCCTCAAAGCCTCCTTGAAAAAGTGTAACATCCCCACCGACACCTGGGAATCCCTGGCCCAAGACCACACAAAGTGGAGGAGAAGCATCCAGGAAGGTGCCGAACACCTCGAGTCTCTTCGCCGGGAGCAAGTGGAAGCCAAGAGCAGGCAGCGCAAGGAGCGCACATCAACCCAAGCACCCCACCCACCCGCCCCTTCAACCACCGTCTGCCCCACCTGTGACAGAGACTGTAAGTCCCGCATTGGACTCATCAGTCACCTGCAAATTCATTTTTAATGTGGAAGCAAGTCATCCTCGGTTCCGAGGGATTGCCTAAGAAGAAGAAGATGATACAAAGATGGGAGGGAAAGCAATGAGTGAGGAGGACATAAAAAACCTGCAAAAGGACATAGACAGGCTAAGTGAGTGGGCAGAAATTTGGCAGATGCAATATAATGTTGGAAAGTGTGAGGTTATGCACTTTGGCAGTAAAATCAAAGAGCAAGTTATTATCTAAATGGAAAGAAACTGCAAAGTGCTACAGTACAAAGGGATCTGGGGGTCCTGGTGCATGAAACACAGAAGGTTAGTATGCAGGTACAGCAGGTGATCAGGAAGGCCAATGGAATCTTGGCTTTTATTGCAAGGGGGATGGAGTATAGAAGCAGGGAAGTCTTGCTTCAGTTATACAGGGTACTGGTGAGGCCACACCTGGAGTACTGCGTACAGTTTTGGTTTCCATATTTAAGAAAGGATATACTTGCTCTCGAGGCGGTTCAGAGAAGGTTCACTCGGTTGATTCCAGAGATGAGGGGGTGGACGTATGAGGAAAGGTTGAGTAGGTTGGGACTCTACTCATTGGAATTCAGAAGAATGAGAGGCAATCTTATCGAAACATATAAGATTGTGAGGGGGCTTGATCGGGTGGATGCGGTGAGGATGTTTCCGCTGATGGGTGAGACTGGAGCTAGGGGGCATAATCTTAGAATAAGGGGCTGCCCTTTCAAAACTGAGATGAGGAGAAACTTCTTCACTCAGAGGGTAGTAAATCTATGGAATTTGCTACCTCAGAGAGCTGAGGAAGCTGCGACATTAAATAAATTTAAAACGGAGATAGACAGTTTCCTAGCTGATAAGGGAATTAGGGGTTACGGGGAGCGGGCAGGGAAGTAGATGTGAGTCTAGGTTCGGATCAGCCATGATCCTATTGAATGGCGGAGCAGGCCCGAAGGGCCGTATGGCCTACTCCTGCTCCTACTTCTTATGTTCTTATGTTCTAAGACATACTTGAGGGATTCCTGTTTTGTAAATGTCACCATAGCTATATTGCAATTCACTGTCAGAATTTGCTGGTACAATATCAATACAAGGGGCCAATAATAATTTGGATGGGGGGGGGTCCATGATTACTAATCCATTTGAAAAGGGGTTTCTTCAACCAAAAAAGTTTGAGAACCACTGCTATAAACCATTAAATTAGGTTTATTGAAAGTAGAAATTAAACAGTAGTAGAAAGGCAATACAGTGGAATTTACTCTAATGAATTTAAACGTCTTGTATACAACAATAATTTAAAAAAATTATACTTCACTGACCCTTCTAATAATATTAAGCCTAGATCAGCATATGTAACAGAATTTAAATGCTCAGAACACATGGGAGAACATAACCACTCTTGTAGCTCCTGGCTGCATATCAGTGGACATCCCCCTCAGAAATATGTCCCCAGTCATCTACGCCTTTTTTAAACTTTGAAGTTTGGCCTAATTTAATGGAAATCAACGAGGTGTTTTACACAAATGTAACTGTCTGGTTTAGGTGTCAGCCGTGGCTCAGTAGCAGCACTCTCGCCTCTGAGGTCAGAATGTTGTGAGTTCAAGTCCTACTCCAGAGACATGAGTACACATTCTAGGCTGACACTTCAGTACAATACCGCGGCTGTCAGAGTTGCCATCTTTGGATGAGGCATTAAACTGAGGCCCTGTCTGCCTTCTCAGGTGGACAGAAAAATCCCACAGCACCAAGCAAGAGAGCAGGGGTGTTCTTCCTGGTGTCCTGGCCAATATTTATAACTCAACCAACATCACTAAAATAGATTATTTGGTCATTTTGCTATTATATTACTTGGTCATTATCTCATTTCCGTTTGTGGGACTTTGCTTTGTGCAAATTGGCTGCTGCATTTCCTACATTACAACAGTGACTACACTTCAAATGTATTTAATTGGCTGTAAAGCGCTTTGGGACGTCCTGAGGTCGTGAAAGGTGCTGTATAAATGTAGGTCTATCTTTCTAACTGAGAACTCACCAGTTCTTTTTCCAATTGCGCTATGGGCTCTTTTACGTTCACCTGAGAGGGCCTCAGTTTGACGTCTCGTCCAAAAGACGGCACATCTAACAGTGCAGCATTCCCCAGCACTGCACTAAAGTGTTAAACCTAGATTGTGTGCTCAAATCTCTGGCGTTGGGCTTGAGCCCACAACCTTCTGACTCAGAACCAACAGTTCTCCCACTGAGCCAAAGCTGATATTTAAGGAAATAATTCAATTGATGCGATGCACAAAAAAATCTGTATTTCACATTCTGCATGTAAAAAAAGTACAGCAGTCTCTTAGGATTTCAGTATTATCCTGTTATGGAAGCAAATTGGCTGCCACATTTATCTGCATAACAAAGGTAACTATACTTTAATGTAATTCATTGGCTGTAAAGTACTTTGGGACGTCCTGAGGACCTGAAAGATGTTACATAAATGCAAACATTTTCTTTATCTACATGCAATATATCCATGCACAATCTTTGCTTTTCCTACCATATTAGATGCTGTGCCTTGGAACTAGAACTAATTACCTTGTGATTGCAAGGTCACTGTAAACACTATATTCAGCATAATAAATAGTTATTTTTATCCTGGGAAAGTTTGTGGAAAATCTATGAAAAATGTTACATAAAGAGCCACAAAATACTGGTATGTAAATAAAAATACCGAATGAGAAACTGAGCTATAATGAGAGCCCCGAGAATTCTGTGGCAACAGTGGTCAAATTCTGTGAAGACCCGAGCCAAATTTTGTGGCATGAGTCTGTAGATTCTGCAGCAAGTCTGTTGAGGGTTAGGGGATATCTCAATACAGTATTCTTTAAAGTACTGTATAAAACAGGGCTATACTGGAGACCTTTGTTTGGAAAAGAAATATGCATTTTAAGCTGTTTAAATGTAGTTTAGCCAGAATCTTCCCTCAGCTGTTGACTGTAATAGTTGCATTCACGCTTGACTGCATCACTTTTTTGATGAGGTAACAGAGAGTGTTGATGAGGGCAGTGTGGTTGACGTGGTGTATATGGACTTCCAAAAGGTGTTTGATAAAGTGCCACATAATAGGCTTACCAGCAAAGTTGAAGCCCATGGAATAAAAGTGACAGTGGCAGCGTAGATAGGAAATTGGCTAAGTGACAGGAGAGTAGTGGTGAACGGTTGTTTTTCCGGCTGGAGGAAGGTATACAGTGGTGTTCCCCAGGGGTCAGTACTAGGACCACAGCTTTTCTTGATCTATATTAATGACTTGGACTTGGGTGTACAGGGCACAATTTCAAAATTTGCAGATGACACAAAACCTGGAAGTACAGTGAACAGTGAAGAGTATAGTGATAGACTTCAAGAGGACATAGACAGGCTGGTGGAATGGGCGGACACGTGACAGATGAAATTTAACGCAGAAAAGTAGAAAGTGAGACACTTTGGTATGAAGAACGAAGAGAGGCAATATAAACTAAAGGGTACAATTTTAAAGGGCGTGCATGAAGAGAGAGACCTGGGGGTATATGTGCACAAATTGTTGAAGGTGGCAGGGCAGATTGAGAAAGCAATTAAAAATGCATACGGGATCCTGGGCTTCATAAATAGAAGCATAGAGTACAAAAGCAAGAAATTATGATGAACATAAGAACTAGGAGCAGGAGTAGGCCATTTGGCCCCTCGAGCCTGCTCCACCACTTAATAAGATCATGGCTGATCTTCTACCTCATCTCCACTTTCCTGAACTATCCCCATATCCCTTAATTCCCTTAATATTCAAAAATCTATTGATTCCTGTCTTGAATATACTCAATGACTGAGCCTCCACAGCCCTCTGGGGTAGAGAGTTCCAAAAATTCACCACCCTCTGAGTGAAGAAATTCTCCTCATCTCAGCCCTAACTGTCCGACCCCTTATTCTGAAACTGTGACCCCTGGCTCTAGACTCCCCAGCCAGGGGCAACATCCTCCCTGCATCTACCCTGTCAAGCCCTGTAAGAATTTTGTATGTTTGAATGAGATCACCTCTCATTCTTGTAAATGCTAGAGAATATAGGCCTAGTCTACGCAATCTGTCCTCATCCCAGGAACCAATCTGGTGAACCTTTGTTGCACTCCTTCTATGGCAAGTAAAACCTTCCTTAGGTAAGGAGACCAAAATTGTACACAATACTCCAGGTGTGGTCTCACCAGGGCCCTATATACTTACATCCTGCCAACCCAAAAATGACCTGTTTATTCCTACTCTGTTTTCTGTCCATTAACCAATCCATCCTAGTATGTTACCCCCAATCCCATGAGCCCTAATTTTGTTTAATAACCTCTTGTGTGGCACCTTATCGAATGCCTTCTGAAAATCCAAATACACCACATCACCTGGTATTCTCAAACAAAATGGTGTCATTTGATATTGACCTATATGCATTCCACTGACTGCATATTTTAGCTGTAGGTAAAGTGTGCATGGTGTAAAGTTCATGGGGATTAAAGGGCTGCATATCTATGGACATCAGATAATTAGAAAGAAAAGACTTGCATTTATATAGCGCCTTTCACGACCACCGGATGTCCCAAAGCGTTTACAATGAAGTATATTCACTGTTGTAATGTAGGAAATGCTGCAGCCAATTTGCGCACAGCAAGCTCCCACAAACAGCAATGTGATAATGACCAGAAAATCTGTTTTTGTCATGTTGATTGAGCAATAAATATTGGCCAGGACACCGGGGATACCCTGCTCTTCTTCAAAATAGTGCCATGGGATCTTTTACATCCACCTGAGAGAGCAGATGGGGCCTCGGTTTAACGTCTCATCCGAAAGACAGCACAGCTGACAGTACAGCACTCCCCGAGTACTGCATTGGAGTGTCAGCCTAGATTTTTGTGTTCAAGTCTCTGGTGTCACCTGATACCATTTGATATCAGAATGCCAGGCATTGGTTCTGATGCGCTATCAATTCTAATAAAAGGCTAGGCAGAGTTCAGAACAACAGGCTTTTATTAACTACTGAATTGCGCTTCAGACAGATCAGGACTATGCCTCTAGTGGACGACCGAATGCCAGGAGCTGCCATGCGGCCGCTCTTATACTCGGTAGCCCAGGGGCGGAGTCAGCTGAGGCATAGTCAGGCACAACAGTGAAACAAGAGTGAACGACAACAACAACAACAACAACAGTGAACACAGTGAACTACAGTGGTTTACCACATTCACCCCTCGTTTAAAATTAAGTCCGGCGGGGTGAAGTGTATCAAAAGTTCGAGTAGGCGAGTCTGTCGGGCGGCCTCGTTTGCCGTCGAGATCTTCGTGGCGACGGTTGCAATGGTACAGCTTCCCACGACGCGTCTTGAGTGGGGTCCAGCACCGGCGTATCGTCCCCTTTGGTGTTGGGTGGGCGAGTGGGCTCCGGCTGGTCCTGGGGGCGCGGCATGCCGTCTACTGGGGTGGAATGGACAGGGGTGAGAATTGGGTCTACTGAATTTTGGGCCGTGTCGGAGGGGGTCGTGGTGGGGGCAATGGTGGCGGGTCAGTGGACCCCGAGGGTGCCAGATCTCTAATGGAGACTGTGTCCTCCCGCCCGTCCGGGTATGCCACGTAGGCGTACTGGGGGTTGGCATGGAGGAGGTGAACCTTCTCTACCAGGGGAGCCGTTTTGTGGGACCTTACATGCTTCCTCAGCAGGACGGGCCCTGGGGACGTCAGCCAGTGTGGTAGTGAGCTACCGGATGTGGACCTCCGGGGAAAAACAAACATTCGCTCATGGGGGGTTGCATTGGTGGCTGTACACAGCAGTGACCGGATGGAGTGGAGCGCATCGGGTAGGACATCCTGCCAACGGGAGGTCGGAAGGCCCCTAGATTTTAAGGCTAGGAAGGCCGCCTTCCAGACCGTCGCGTTCTCTCTTTCAACCTGTCCGTTCCCCCGGGGGTTGTAGCTGGTGGTCCGGCTTGAGGCAATACCTCTCATGAGCAGGTACTGACGGAGTTCGTCGCTCATGAAGGACGAGCCCCGGTCGCTATGAATATAGCTGGGAAAACCGAACAGAGCAAAGAGGTTGTGCAGGCATTTAATGACCGTAGCGGTGGTCGTGTCCGGGCAGGGGATGGCAAAAGGGAAACGGGAGTACTCATCAACTATGTTGAGGAAGTACACATTGCGGTCAGAGGAGGGGAGGGGCCCTTTAAAGTCGATACTCAGGCGCTCAAAAGGGCGGGTGGCCTTGATCAGGTTTGCTCTGTCAGGCCTATAGAAGCGCGGCTTGCACTCTGCACAGACTGGGCAGCACCTGGTCATGGTCCTGACCTCCTCGATGGAGTAAGGCAGGTTGCGGCCCTTAATGAAATGGAAGAACCTGGTGACCCCCGGGTGGCAGAGGTCGTTGTGGAGGCCCCGTAGTCTATCGATCTGCGCGGTGGCACATGTGCCTCGCGATAGAGCGTCTGAGGGTTCGTTGAGTTTCCCTGGCCGGTACAAGATGTCGTAGTTGTAGGTGGAAAGTTCGATTCTCCACCTCAAAATCTTGTCATTTTTGATTTTACCCCTCTGCTTGTTGTTGAACATGAAAGCAACTGAACGCTGGTCAGTAAGCAGGGTAAATCGTTTTCCAGCCAGGTAGTGCCGCCAGTGGCGCACCGCCTCCACAATGGCCTGGGCCTCTTTTTCCACAGAGGAGTGTCTGAGTTCGGAGCCCTGGAGGGTTCGTGAAAAGAAGGCCACGGGTCTTCCCGCCTGGTTAAGGGTAGCGGCCAGGGCGAAGTCGGATGCATCGCTCTCCACCTGGAAGGGGATGGACTCGTCTACCGAGTGCATGGTGGCCTTGGCAATGTCATCTTTTATACGGTGAAAGGCTAAGTGGGCCTCCGCCGTCAGGGGGAAGGAAGTGGACTTGATAAGTGGACGGGCTTTGTCCGCATAATGAGGGACCCACTGGGCGTAATAGGAAAAGAAGCCCAGGCACCTTTTGAGGGCCTTGAGACAGTGGGGCAGGGGAAGTTCCATCAACGGGCGCATCCGGTCAGGGTCAGGACTGATGACTCCGTGTTTCACCACGCAACCAAGGATAGCGAGGCGGGCTGTGCGGAATATGCACTTTTCCTTGTTGTACGTGAGGTTTAGGAGTTGGGCCGTGCGGAGGAACTTATCAAGATTGGCGTCATGGTCCTGCAGGTCATGGCCGCAGATGGTCACGTTGTCTAGGTAGGGAAACGTGGCCTGTAACGCATTCTCGTCGACCATCCGGTCCATCTCCCTCTGGAAGATGGAGACACCGTTGGTGACGCCAAAAGGAACCCTGAGGAAGTGAAAAAGGCGGCCGTTTGCCTCGAAAGCTGTGTACTGGCGGTCCTCAGGGCGGATAGGGATTTGGTGGTATGCTGCCTTGAGGTCAATGGTCGAGAAAACGCGGTATTGCGCTATCTTATTAACCATGTCAGCTATGCGGGGGAGGGGGTATGCGTCCAACTGGGTGTACTTGTTGATAGTCTGGCTGTAGTCGATGACTAGGCGCTGCTTGTTGCCAGTCTTAACGACTACCACCTGGGCTCGCCAGGGGCTGGTACTATCCTCAATAATCCCCTCTTTCAGGAGCCGCGTCACCTCAGATCTTATGAAGGATCTGTCCCCGGTGCTGTATCGCCTGCTCTTTGTGGCGATAGGCTTGCAGTCACGGGTGAGGTTGGCGAACAGTGGGGGGTGTGTGATTTTGAGGGTGGAGAGACTACAGGTGGGGCGTGGCGGGCAATTTAAAAACTGCTGGTTGCAGACAGTGAGTGGGGGAAAAGGTCCACCGTATGTCAAGGTGACACTCTTAAAGTGACAATGAAAGTCCAACCCCAGTAGAACGGCAGCGCAGAGATGTGGCAGGACGAAGAGCTTTACATTTTTATATACGGAGCCCTTCACCGAGAGGGTCACTACGCAGTAGCCGCCGACGTCTGCTGAGTGGGATTTCGAGGCCATGGAGATCCGATGGCGCGTTGGCCGGACCGAGAGAGAATAGCGCCGTACTGTATCAGGGTGTATGAAGCTCTCCGTGCTCCCGGAATCAAAAAGGCAAGTTGTGGCGCGGCCATTTACCTGGATGTCCATCGTGGACCTGGCTAGCTGATGGGGTCTGGATTGATCCAGCGTGATGGAGGCCGCTGTGGAGTCGGTAGCGTCGCTGTAGAACCCCGGTGAGGCGGCGGTGGGTGAGTCGGGGGCCCGTTGGCAGAATGGCAGACAAGATGGCGGCGTCGGAGAGGAAGGACAAAATGGCGGCACCCATGACGATCCCGATCCCCACGAGGCTGGAGGGAAGCAAGATGGCCGCTCCCACGAATCGCACGCGGCGCTGCTGGAGGTAGGGGTCTTCTGGCTTCTGCAGACGCCAGCGTAGTGTCCCTTCTTACCGCAGGCAGAGCAGACCGCGTTTTTCGCCGGGCAGCGCGCCCTGGGGTGTTTGGTTTGGCCACAGAAATAACATTTCTGGCTCGGGCGGGACATCGCTGCAGCAGTTGAGGCCAGGGCCCGTGGCGGCGCCGCGTCCCAAGGTGGCGGCGGCTGCGGCATCCATGAGGCGGCCGCGCGGTCCGGGGAGTAGGCCTCCATGTTCCGGTGGGCTACGTCCAACGAGAGGGTGAGTGAAATCGCCTTCTTCAGGTCGAGCTCGCTACTTTCCAGCAGTCGCTGCCGTGTGTGAGTGGACCTGAGGCCCGCCACGAGGGCGTCCCGGATGAGCTCCTCCGTATGTTCCGTGGCTGTTATTTGCTTGCATTCGCAGGCTCGGCCGAGTTCCTTCAGCGCCCGTATGTATGCTTCTGTGGGTTCCCCGGGCTGTTGTTTGCGAGACCCCAGGAGATGTCTTGCGTAAACATAGTTGACCGGGCGTGCGTATTGCTCCTTCAAGATGTCGATAGCCCCCTGGTAGCTTGTAGCATCCCGGATAAGGGCAAAAGCTCGGTGGTTTACTTTAGAGTTCAGCACCCTGAGCTTGTCGGCATCGGCGGCGACGGTCTCGCCGGATGCAGTCAGAAAGGACTCAAAACAGTGCAGCCAGTGCGAGAACTTAGCAGTCGAGTCCGGTTCTTGCGGGTCGAGTTCCAGGCACTTGATCTTAAGAATCTGCAGCATCGTTTTTTTTTTTTTCAGTAGTTAATAAAATTGATGCGCTATCAATTCTAATAAAAGGCTAGGCAGAGTTCAGAACAACAGGCTTTTATTAACTACTGAATTGCACTTCAGACAGATCAGGACTATGCCTCTAGTGGACGACCGAATGCCAGGAGCTGCCATGCGGCCGCTCTTATACTCGGTAGCCCAGGGGCGGAGTCAGCTGAGGCATAGTCAGGCACAACAGTGAAACAAGAGTGAACGACAACAACAACAACAACAACAACAACAGTGAACACAGTGAACTACAGTGGTTTACCACAGGTTCCAATACAATTACAACATGGAAAAGCTTTAATTAGGGAGGGAGAATAATGGCACGTTGGAAATTCTGCAATGATTTCCACAGCTATGGGGTCACAGAGTACTAGAGGTTTGGGTATCTAGCATACAATCTATCGCTCTTCAAAGTGGAAGTGTACATCATGACTGGCTCAAACATCATTCCTAAACACAAGTCACTCTTAACTGAACAATACCCAAAAAACCTGAAATATTCTTCTGCTAAGCAAGTAGGGTTAAAATTGCCCCCATAGTGTCAGTTGAAAAACTGAGTGAAAGGAGCATGTTGCTTGTGTGCAACTACATTACCCAAAATATTCAAACACTGATGCATTAGTAATAAGTTTTCTATAGAGCTTTTCCTTGACTATACGTTCTTATTTTGCAATTAATGTTTGAAGTTCAATATAATGATGATTTGCTGACTGGAGGTCTTTAAAGCACTTTAATTTTCTGACAGTAAATGCCTTCACTTAGAACCCAGACAACAACAGCACAAATTCATTCAACTTCTGCTAGCAATAAGAAGACAACCTTGGAAATTAGTTGGAATTATATTCAAATATATTGGTACAATGCAGGAGACCAAGGCACTTTATGTGTCACTGAAATCTAACAAATGCAAGCTTTACTTAAAACTTTAAGGCTGAACGGGGCAGAGGCTGGTTTCCTGGGTGCATGGTAGGCTTTCCATTTAATTAATGAAGACATGAAATGATCTTATGTGGAAAGCATAGAGCTCCAGTTAGGGTGCTTCCATAATTAATAAATGCAGATTCAACCATATAACTTGTGTTTACATATGGTATCAGTGCGAAGGACAAGCAATGTTATCCTGTACATTTATTACACTATAGGTTTGAAATCGGTAGCTAAAGGGTGAGAAGTGTATGCTGTAAATTGTGAATCATTGTCTGCCAAAGGAAAGTGCGACCAGGTACCAGAATTATAAAGGCACAGGACTTTCTTCTTGCTTCATGAGATCTCAAAGAGGGAGGAACTTCTTGACAATTTCCAAACGAACATAGCTAATTCTGTTGAGTAGACCAGAAGTTGATGAATTAATCTTTTCCTTTGTTGAGCTAGTCTCTGAGGTTCATGTGCATGGAGCATTTGATGAATATGTTCTTTCATGCAAGGTCTTCATCCTGTGAATTTATGGTTCAGAACAAACCTTACTATTTAACCATGAGTAGGTACAAGTCTGCAAATTTTGCAATGTTGGGAGAAATTTCAGGGCAATTGGTAATCAGCAAGGTGCACATATCTGGAGTCGAGACTGACATCTGCTTAACATAAAGACAAGCCAACTGTCAGTAACAGAGGCAATGTGGGTGAAAATCAAATAGATGAGGTGTTCTAAAACCAGGTCAATTTTCACTAACTTACCGAAGTTGAGACACAATAAAAACTTCTGAATTTCATTTACTAACTTCGGAAATAAATTTTCAAAGTACAAAATTATAATTAGCATTAACCCGGGAGTGGGGGAGGAATTAGCAGATGAACCTTTACCTCATGTGCCAAATGAACAAACTATTACTAACGGAGAAAAAGAACTGAGGTGCAATCTTTGTAGAAAGTTCCATATAAAATTGGTAGGGGAGAACGTGATGTCTATGGTTGCTGATCTCAAAGGGACAATGTCCAGGTGCTGCTCAACTGCCCCATTCATATTTGCATCTGGATTTTATATAAAATCAGTAACACTCATACACATGGTTGCAAACTAGGATTCAAATTGACTGTAGGGAACCTTACACAACTATTCAGCACTAATGGGACTTCTGATTATTGGCCAGGCCTCTCAGTCTCTCCACTTTGTAACAAGAGATTCAAACCGAGAATGCACCAAATCTGAGTGAAGACTCTCTCCATAAGAGAGACTATAATTGGCATTAAAGTGGCTGTTGTGTATTTTGAATGTGTATTAGAATTGTCCCACATGGGATACCGTAGTGGTGATTTGCAATGCACTATGGGAAATGTAGTGCATTGAGTGAAGAAGACATTGTAAATAAAATGGCCGTTACCTAAACTTTCCACCCCGGAGTCCTTCTTAATTGTTATATAGGTAAGGGTATAAAACCCCTCGAGACAAAACAAAACTGGCGACGAGGACGACGGACTTGCGCATCACTTTGCACTGGAATCGTCGATGTTTAAAGTAAGAAGTTCCTGTCTTTTCTTAATGGCGTGCCCGCAGTTTAGTGCTGATGCAATCACCTCGTAAAGGTGGCGGTTCGTGTGTTACACAAATAAGAAGGGGGAGAGTAACGATACAGTGAAATGAAGTGGAGGAAAAGGACTGTAAAAATTTTTTTAAAGTGGAGGAAAAGGACTGTAAAGAAAAAAAAAGGATAACAAAATGGCTATGCTAACCGGAGCGTTTGGACCATTTGATGAAACGGCAGAGCAATGGAGTGCTTATACAGAGCGTTTCGGATTTTTCGTGACTGCAAATGGCATTAAAGATGACGTGAAAGTGGCGACGTTCCTCAGTGTGATCGGAGCAAAAACATTTGGCTTGTTACGGAGTTTGATGCACCCGGATAAGCCCGGCGCTAAGACATATGATCAGATTGTGGAAGTTTTGGAAACACATTTCGCACCCAATCCGCTGCTGATTGCTGAGAGGTTCAGGTTTCACAAACGAAACCAAGAGAAGGGTGAGTCCATAGCCGAATATGTTGCAGTGCTAAAGAAGCTAACTGAGCATTGTGAGTTTGGTGAAACTCTAAATGACACTGTCCACGATAGGTTTGTGTGTGGATTAAGATGTGAAGCAACACAGAAGCGCTTGCTCATGACTGACAAACTGACGGTTAAATCAGCAGTGGAGCTCGCTGTGTCTATGGAGTTAGCAGCTAAAGATGCACAGCTGTTGGGGGCTGCAACAAGAGTGCACAGGGTAGCAGCTACACTGGATAAGCATGCAAGAGGCGCCAGAGAGTGTTACAGATGTGGAAGGTCAGGTCATCAGCCATCTGACTGCTGGTGTAAAGACCTGACCTGTCGGAAATGTGAAAAGAAAGGACGCATTGAACGTGTGTGTAAAGGGCAAAGCAAACAATCCTACACAGAGACACACAAAAACAAGGAAACACATCCAACTGGCATTCTAAAAAGAAAAACCTACACATGGTGAAACAAGAACAGGAAGACAGTGACACAGACTCTGATGGGGAGCTGAATCTCCATGTGTTAACGGTGAATGGAGGCTCATCAGGCTATGGAGTCACTCCACTACTAGAGGGAATACCGGTCAAAATGGAGCTGGATACGGGGGCTGCTGTCTCCTTGATTTCAGAGAAGCTATTCAAAGAAAAACTGAACCACCTATCACTGACGCCGGCCAAGCTCATCTTAAAGACCTACACTGGGGAAACAGTCCCAATGCTGGGTAAGACAGAGGTCAAGGTGGAGCTTAATGGAGAAACCGTGATGCTGCCAGTTTATGTGGTCAAGGGTGACTATCCAACCCTGATGGGCAGGCCATGGTTGGAGAAAATTCATCTGGATTGGAAAGAAGTGAATGCGGTGTCAGTCGAAGAGGCGGGGCTAGCGGCAGTGTTGACAAAGCATGCGGCTGTCTTTGATGGAGAATTGGGAAGTATGAAGGGGATTACGGTCAAACTCAAGGTGAAGCCTGACAGCCAGCCATGATTCCTGAAGGCCAGGAACGTTCCCTATGCCCTCAGACCAAAGGTGGAGGCTGACCTGGAGTGTCTGGTCAAGATAGGGGTCCTGGTGCCAGTTTCGCACAGTGAGTGGGCCACGCCCGTGGTACCAGTGATGAAGAGTGACGGCGCGGTTCGCTTATGTGGAGATTTCAAAGTAACAGTGAATCCTGTGCTCTCAGCTGAACAGTACCCCCTCCCCATCATTGAAGATCTTTTCGCGGGTCTAGCAGGCGGTCAGAAGTTTAGCAAGATTGATCTATGCCAAGCCTACTTGCAGATGCATGTAGAAGAGGACTCACAGAAGAACCTGTAATTTATATACCTTTAAGGGGGGAACTACTTTTTACAGCTCATGTATACTGTAGTACCGGCAGTGACCACACCTGTATATAGCACTGAGTAGTAATCTGTACAGTTCAGTTCCAGAGTGAGCCACGTTGAGTAAACACCTGTTGTACCGTTCTCCTGCAGTCTTGTGTCTTACTGCCGACGGACACAACATTGGCGACGAGGCAAATTTGATCCTACCTGCAACTCTGCATCACCTCCCAGGGATTCATTCCTGGAGACCAGTAGATTGGAGATCAAGGCCAGAGGCACGGGCGTCGACCATGGGCAACCGCCCAGTCATCCAGCAGAGACTCGAGAATTGCGGGGGAGGCTGTTGAGAGCCAGGCTTGGCTTTCCAGTCGTGGTGGTCCAGCGAAACGGGCTGGCAACAGGCAGTGCGCAGACCCTTCCCAGACAGCGGTGGGCTAGAGCTCGGCCGAGCGGCACAGCAAAGGGCCGAGCAGCGTCGACGGGAGAGTGAGAGAGGGCAGAGCGCACAGGGCGCAGCCGGTGTTCAGGGGCCGAGCAGCGTCGAGGAGAGGGAGAGAGACGCGTAGAAACCCACGAGGCGCCACCATTGCCATGAGGACCGCCGAGAGCGGCATTGGCAGCAGTGCAGGAGAAGCGCGCGAAACCTACAGGGCGCCGCCATTGCCACGAGGACCGCCGAAAGCGGCATTGGCAGCAGCGGGGGAGGAAGGAATGCGCGGGAGATGCCATTTTAAGCCATATTAAACCACACCCAAAATGCCGAAGAGAGGCAGTATCACCGCATTTGACAATGAAGTCGAAGATTGGACTACATATGTCTAACGAATAGAGGTATACTGCAAGGCAAATGAGGTGTCAGATGACAAGAAAGCACCGGTATTGTTAAATTTAATGGGTGCAAAGACGTATGGCTTATTATAAAATCTAGTAACCCCAGCGAAGCCAGTGGAAAAGAGTTTTGGAGACATAGTGACGATACTACAGGAACATTTAAACCCTACACCGCTGCTGATAGCAGAAAGATTCAAGTTTCACAAACGGAACCAGCATAAGGATGAAAGCAATGCTGAATATTTAACAGAACTGCGCAAACTATCGAAACACTGCCAGTTTGGAACGGGACTGGCAGATACCTTAAGGGACAAGTTTGTGTGTGGGCTTCAAAGTGAAGGAACCCAGAAAAGGCTTTTATCTGAAAAGGACCTTACGCTGGACAAGGCTTTCAGCATTGCGGTATCATATGAAGCAGCAGCATGGGGCGCTGCAGAGATACAACAGAGACTGCAAGAATATGGCACAAACGAAATGTCATACAGAACAGAGAAGTGCTATCGCTGCGGCAGAACAACACACGACCACAATGATTGCTGGTTCAAAGACAAAGTGTGCAGACAGTGTGGAAAAGTAGGACACATAGCAAGAGTCTGCAGGTCGGGAAAGAAAACCAGCAATAAGAAATCTCCAAAAGAAAAGTACAAGAAGGTACATAAGGTGATGGAGAACAGTTCAGCTGAACAAAGGAGTGATACCGACTCCGAAAGCAGGGAGCTGAGTTGTCTGAAACTACATAATGT
This sequence comes from Somniosus microcephalus, assembly GCF_052327205.1. NCBI lineage: Eukaryota > Metazoa > Chordata > Chondrichthyes > Squaliformes > Somniosidae > Somniosus > Somniosus microcephalus. The sequence continues at coordinate 339,787,239 of NC_140987.1, forward strand.
GATCAAAACGGAGGATCACCGAACCATTTGGGTCACTCTCAAGATAGCAGGAGTCCAGGTAAAAATGGAATTGGACACAGGATCAGCCCTAACAGTCATAAACTGACGGGACTACGAGCGGCTATTCTCACACATACCCTTGAGAGACACAAAAATTATTTTGAAGACGTACACGGGGCAAAAAGTCTACCCCAAAGGAAAAATAAGGGTGACCATTATATATAACGGTAAGGAAACACCAAAACTAGACCTGTATGTATTGCAAGATGGAGGACCACCATTACTGGGACGTGAATGGATCCGGAAAATACAGCTGGATTGGCATTCCATACAAGCACTGACTGTGGCTGCCAAAAAGGATGATGACATCACACCTGGGCGACTGTCAAAGATCCTAACCGATGCGCAAAAAGTGTTCCAGCAAGGACTCGGAACACTAAAAGGCATGACAGCAACAATTAAAATCGAAGAAAACGCAAGCCCAAAATTTTTTAAGGCCAGACCGGTACCCGATGCGATCTGCCCAGCCGTCGCAGAGCTGGAGAGTTTGGAACGTTCAGGAGTACTGTCTAAGGTAGACTGGAGCGAGTGGGCTACACCCATCATCCCTGTGATGAAAAAGTCGTTGAGCAGCACGCCTGGGGAACCAAGGAAGGTTCGCATCTGTGGGGACTTTAAGGTAACAGTGAACCCAGTCTTTCACACCGTGCAATATCCACTTCCGCGGATTGAAGATATTTTCGCCTTGCTATCTGGAGGGAAACGCTTCACGAAGATTGATCTGGCCCAGGCGTATCTGCAAATGGAGGTAGAAGAAGCATCAAAAAATACCTCACAATCAACACCCATAAAGGTCTCTACCAATACGACCGGCTGGCATTCGGGGTAGCATCAGCTCCGGCTATTTGGCAAAGGGCAATGGAACAAGTCCTGCAAGGGATCCCAGGGACCCAATGTTATTTGGACGACATCCTGGTCACGGGCGAAAATGACAGTGATCACCTCGCCAACCTGGAGCAGGTGCTCACTAGATTGAAGGAATATGGGCTCCGAGCTAACCGCCCCAAATGCGAGTTTTTAAAAAAACAGATCTCGTATTGTGGCCACGTTATCGATAAAGAGGGGTTACATAAGTCCCCAGAAAAGATTGAGGCAGTAGTCAAGGCTCCAGCACCAGAAAACGTGTCACAACTGAGGTCGTTCCTCGGGCTGGTAAACTACTACCATAAGTTCTTGCCAAATTTGTCTACAATACTACACCCACTGAACACCCTACTGCAAACTGGAGTGCCATGGAAGTGGAGTGATGAATGTAAACGAGCTTTCCAGAAGAGCAAAACACTAATCACATCGAAAGAGGTATTGGGCCATTTCAACCCAGCACGACCAATTCGGTTGGCGTGTGATGCGTCACCCTACGGCATTGGAGCGGTGCTGTCGCACAAATTCTCGGACGGCTCAGAGAGGCCAATAGCCTTTGCGTCACGATCACTAACCTCAGCCGAGCGTAACTACGCCCAGATTGACAGGGAGGCCCTCAGCCTAGTGTGGGGAGTGAAAAAGTTCAATCACTATCTGCACGGGCAGAAATTCACCTTGCTGACTGACCACCAGCCTCTTGTCTCCATTTTTAATCTGAAGAAGGGCGTTCCGGTGATGACTGCACAACGACTACAAAGATGGTCACTCTTTCTAGGGGCGCACCACTATGAGATTGAATATAAGGGCACGAAACAGCATGGAAATGCTGATGGGCTATCACGCCTGCCACTGCCTACTGTGGAGGAAGCACCAGCAGTGCATCCTGTCGAAATATTTCATTCGACTATAGTTGAATACCTACCGGTAACTAACGCTTGTATAGAAAAGGAGACCCGAAATGACCCGACACTGTCTCGGGTATATGATTTGACGGTGAAGGGATGGCCAGCACATGGCGACTCACTGTTGCCAGCATTCTCGACAAGAAGAGAACAGCTGTCAGTGTGCCGGGGGACCTTGATGTGTGGATCCCGAGTGGTAATTCCACCCAAGTTAAGGGATAGAGTGCTCAATGAGCTTCATGAGGGTCATCTGGGAGGGGTAAAAATGAAAAGCCTTGCCAGGGCTTATGTGTGGTGGCCGGGAATCGATAAACAAATCGAGGACCTGACCAAGAGCTGCTCAGGATGCCAGAAAGTCCAAAATGCACCACCACATGCCCCTCTACACCCATGGGAGTGGCCCTCATCTCCATGGCAATGGGTGCATATTGATTTTGCTGGTCCATTCATGGACTCGATGTTTTTAATAGCCGTGGATGCGCACTCGAAATGGCCTGAGGTCATCAAAATGTCCTCCACCACCACGGAGAAAACTATTGCAGTCCTACGGACCATTTTTGCCAGGAACGGCTTGCCAGAACAGATTTGCTCCAATAACGGACCACAGTTTGTGTCCGAAGAGTTTCGGAGGTTCTTGAAAAAGAATGGGGTAAGGCATTACACATCCGCCCCGTATCATCTAGCCACAAATGGATTGGCTGAGAGGTTCGTACAAACCTTTAAGAAGGCATTAAAGACTATGTACAATGACAACATTCCGCTGCAGCATAAGGTGGACAATTTCCTGTTCGCCTACCGGAATGCGACACATGCAGTCACCAACCAGGCCCCGGCCATGATGTCCTTTAACCAAAGGTTAAGATCTCGCCTGGATTTGCTCAGACCAAACGTACAAAGAGATGTTGAGAGTAAGCAATTCCAGCACATCCATGAGAAGCCAACAAGGAGCTTCAATGTAGGGCAACCAGTCTTGGCCCGCGACTACCGAACAGAAAAATGGCAGCCAGGAACGATATGCACACGGCAGGGCCCACTAATGTACACAGTGGATGTTGGGGAGAACATCGTGAGACGCTATGCTGACCAGATCCTAGAGTCACAGGAACAAGTCAACCCCATGCCTCGCCCATACGTACCTGGTGAGGAACCCGACGTACAGGTAGCATCTACCCCAGAAATAGTAGCATCGGAAGCTGATGACCCAACCGACGACAGGGTGCCAGAATCGTCTCCGCACCAAGAGCGAGACACTCGGGAAAGGCGCTATCCAGAAAGGATCAGGAAGCCTCCCCAAAGACTGAATATATAAATGGACTATTTTCAGCTAACGTATGTTAAAAGTGTTAACTGTAATTAGTTTGATATTTAATTGTTAAATGAGTGTTATGGTTCTGTTAATCTAAAAGGGGAGGAATTGTAATGCATATACCTTTAAGGGGGGGAACTACTTTTTACAGCTCATGTATACTGTAGTACCGGCAGTGACCACACCTGTATATAGCACTGAGTAGTAATCTGTACAGGTCAGTTCCAGAGTGAGCCACGTTGAGTAAACACCTGTTGTACCATTCTCCTGCAGTCTTGTGTCTTACTACCGATGGACACAACAGTACCTCACCATCACCACCCACAAGGGCCTCTACAGGTACTGCTGCCTACCCTTTGGTGTAACGTCAGCACCAGCATTGTTTCAGCGGGCTATGGATCAGATCTTAAGCGGCATTCTAGGGGTACAATGTTATCTCGATGATATCCTTGTCACAGGAAAGGACGACAACGAGCATCTGCAGAACCTGACGAAGACACTGGGAAGACTTGAAGAATATGGCTTACGCGTTCGCAAGGACAAGTGCGAATTTTTCAAGCCATCAGTGGAGTACCTAGGCCATGTCATCGACGCGGACGGCCTACACACAGCACCGTCGAAAGTGAAAGCCATTGCCGATGCTCCTGCACCTACAAATGTCGGCCAGCTGCGGTCATTCTTAGGTCTCCTGAACTATTACGGAAAGTTTATTTAACAGCTGGCATCACTGTTGAAGCCATTACACGAGTTGCTGTGTCAGGGCAAGGCCTGGGCGTGGACAAAGGAGTGTGAAGCTGCATTCAAGAAAGCCAAAGCAGCTTTGACTGACCCCAGAGTGTTGATGCATTTTGACCCGTCGTTGCAGATTCAGCTGGCCTCTGACGCGTCGCCTTATGGCGTCGGCGCAGTTGTGTCCCACATTTTTCCCTCAGGTGAAGAGAAGCCGATTGCATGCGCGTCAAGGTCCCTGAGCAAGGCGGAGGTGAAATACCCGCAGATCGAAAAAGAGGCTTTGGGCATCATCTTTGGAATCAAAAAGTTCCATCACTACTTGTTTGGAAGGAAATTCACCTTGCTGATGGATCATCATCCTCTGACATCGATCTTTGGTCCACACACAGGAATACCCTCCCTGGCAGCGTGCAGGATGCAGCGCTGGGCGCTGATGTTAAGCGCTCACAATTACAACATCAAATACCGGAGGTCAGCAGCACATGGCAATGCGGACGGATTGTCAAGACTTCCGCTGCCTGTGCCCTCTGAAGGCTGTGAGCAGAAGATTTTCTACTTTGACATGGTGAGCAATGCCCCTGTCACGGCCCGGCAGGTCAAGAAAGAGACCAGAGTGGACCATATGCTATCCAAGGTGCTGGATCGGGTGATGCGAGGAGACGCACCACCTGAGCTCCTACCTTACCTGTCAAGAGGGAAGGAGTTGTCTGTCACGTCAGGATGCCTCCTTTGGGGCATGCGAGTGATCATACCACCAAAGCTGCGGAAACATGTCCTCAACGAGCTGCACTCAGGACATTGTGGTATTGTCCGGATGAAGGAGCTGGCACGAAGCTACTTCTGGCGGCCCGGTCTGGATCATGAAATTGAAGTTGAAGCGAAATCATGCCCATCATGCGAGACAACCAGGGATACGCCAAGAGCAGCGCCACTGCATCCATTGGAATGGCCAGCGACACCATGGCAACGGATCCATCTGGACTTCGCGGGACCAGTGAAAGGAGCGATGTTCCTGGTCGCGGTGGACTCCCATTCCAAATGGCTGGAGGTTACAGTAATGTCCACTACCACTACGGAGAAAACCATCGAGACTTTGAGAGAGATGTTCGGGCGATTTGGTCTGCCGGAGCAGATCGTAGCCGACAATGGAACACAGTTCACATCCCAGGAGATGGAGGAGTTCCTCAAGAGCAATGGAATCCAGCACACGTTCTCCACGCCTTATCATCCATCCACAAATGGATTGGCGGAGAGATTTGTCAGAACGCTGAAACGCGCGTTGAAAGCGGCAAGAAGTGATGCTCCTCTAAAGCAGCGCCTGAATGCTTTCTTGCTGAAATACCGAAACACGCCTCACGCTACGACTGGAGCATCGCCTGCTTACCTACTCATGGGAAGGCAGCTACGGACACGCCTTGACCTGCTGAGGCCAACGTCCACAGAAGCAGTGGTGCACGCCCATCAGCAGGAATCAAGTCAGCAGACGAGCTCAGAGGTCCAAAGAATGACACTTTGTGGTGGAGGGCAAAGTCCTCGCGTGTAACTACACCACCCCAGAGCAGTGGATCCCGGCTACGGTCATTCAAAAGATGGGCCCCGTTTCATACCGAGTCCGCACCGGAGACGACCGAACATGGAGACGGCCTGTAGACCAGTTACTGCCAAGACAGTCGCCACAGGTAACCCAAGAAACAGAGGATCAAGGACCTGCTAGGGGCTCAAGCAGGGACTGGTCCTCCGACCCCGAGACAGTGGCACCATCCACTCTTGTGCCATCGAGGGAGGAAGCCACGCCTGCAGGGTCACGGGAGAGCCAGCCAGAGCCTGCTCCTGAGACTAGGCGTTACTCCCAAAGAGAAAGGCAGCCTCCAGAGCACCTTAGTTAAAGTTAGTGCTAACCTGTGTGCATGGGGCAGAATAATCCCCAGGGTTAGCAGAATGTAGAGGCAGTCGACCCTCTCTTCCAAAGTTATAGTCATTTTCAGTTATTCTGTTTTGTGGACATTCTATTTTAAGGGGGAGGAAATATGTTGTGTATTAGAATTGTCCCACATGGGATACCGTAGTGGTGATTTGCAATGCACTATGGGAAATGTAGTACATTGCGTGAAGAAGCACATTGTAAATAAAATGGCCGTTAACTAAACTCTCCACCCCGGAGTCCTTCTTAATTGTTATATAGGTAAGGGTATAAACCCCCTTGAGACACAACAGTGCCAAAAGCAGACAAGAACTGGGCTAGTGCTGGAAGAGGATATTAAAAGTTACTTACTACTTTGCAAGGCTTAAGTAAGCATAAATTAACTTTTCCCTCAAAAAAATGTTACTTGGAACTATAGACACAAAATTAAACTCAAACACGATAACAATTTTTGGTACAGGCGAGGAGCTCCAATGAGCCTGGGAAAGGAGCAGATGCTGCAAAAAGAAAAATGACTTCCAGGATGTTGCATCAGGTTGAATTTTACTTATGACTGTCAGCAGGCCAACAATCTTAAAGCATAAAATTCTGTAGTGAGGGGTTAACAGAGCAAGTAAATATATGCACATCTCTCATTGTACAATTTCTCACTGTGGTAATTCAGCTTAATGCACTCCTTCACCCACACTTGTTTGAGGTACATAAAACTACAGAAGCATGTCCTAACAAGCAGTGAAAAGATGGCATGTTATATCTAAAAGGCCAGAATGCTTACATAATGTATCTACATAACTATAACATACCTTTGAAGTTGACAGTTTCTAACTGGAGCACGTAGGAACAGGTGTAGGCCATTGAGCCCCTCGAGCGCCTGTTCTACCATTCAATGAGTTCATGGCTGATCTGTGATCTAACTCCATATACCTACCTTTGGCCCATATCCCTTAATACCTTTAGTTAACAAAAAGCTATCAATCTCCAATTTAAAATTAACAATTGATCTAGCATCAATTGCCTTTTGCGGAAGAGAGTTCCAAACTTTTACCACCTCTTATGTGTAGAAGTGTTTCCTAATTTCACTCCTGAAAAGGTCTGGCTCTAATTTTTAGACTATGCCCCCTAGTCCTAGAGTCCCCAATCAGTGGAAATAGTTTCTCTCTACCCCATCTGTTCCCCATAATATCTGAAAAACTTCGATCAGATCACCCCTTAAGCTTCTAAATTCTAAGGAATACAACCCTAATTTGTGTAATCTTTCCTTGTAACTTAACCCTTGAAGTCTGGGTATCATTCTGGTAAACCGACACTGCACTTCCTCCAAGGCCAATATATCCTAAGGTGTGGTGCCCAGAACTGCTCTCGGTACTCCAGGTGTGGTCTAACCAAGGTTTTGTATAGTTGCAGCATAACTTCTATCCCCTTGTATTCTATTCCTCTAGATATAAAGGCCAGCATTCTATTAGCCTTTTTAATTATTTTCTGTGTCGGTTCATGACATTTTAATGATCTATGTACCTGGACCACCCCCCCAAAAAAGTCTATTTGGACCGCCACTAATTTGAGCTTTTCAGCATTTAGAAAGTACTTTGTTCTATTCTTTTTATGTCCCAAGTGGATGACCTCGCATTTGCTTAAACTGAAATTCATTTGCCAAAGTTTTGCCCATTCACTTAATTTGTCAATATCCTTTTGTAATTTTATGCTTTCATCTACACTGCCTACATCGCCCATCTTTGTCTCATCGGCAAATTTGGATATATGAATTTCTATGCCATCATCTAAGTCGTTAATAAATACTGTGAATAGTTGAGGCCCCAACACAGATCCCTGCGGGACACCACTAGTTACATCCTGCAATTTGACCCACTATCCTGACTCTGGCTGAGCAGGAGACAATTTCCTAACCAGGTCAATAAGATACAAAGCCCAGGTCAACTCCGTGGGCTTCTACCTTAGTTAACAGTCTCTTATGTGGAACTTTTATCAAATGCCTTCTGAAAGTCCATATTAAATAACATCCATAGACATTTCCCTGTCCACTTTAGTCACCTCCTCAAAAAATTCAATCAGGTTTGTCAGGCATGACCTACCTTTCAAAAATCCATGCTGGCTCTTTCTGATCAACTGAAAATTTGCAAGGTGTTCAGTCACCCTATCCTTAATTATAGAAAGAAGACTTGCATTTATACAGTGCTTTTCACGACCACTGGATGTTTCAAAGCGCTTTACAGCCAATGAAGTACTTTTGGAATGTAGGAAACGCGGTAGCCAATTTGCACACAGCAAGGTCCCACAAACAGCATTGTGATAATGACCAGATAATGTTTTTGTTATGTTGATTGAGGGATAAATATTGGCCAGGACACCAGGGATAACTCCCCTGCTCGTCGAAATAGTGCCATGGGATCTTTTATGTCCACCTGAGAGAGCAGATGGGACCTTGGTTTAACGTCCCACCCAAAAGATTGCACCTCCGACAGTGCAGCACTCCCTCAGCACGACACTGGAGTGTCAGCCTAGATTTTGGTGCTAAAGTCCCTGGAGTGGGACTTGAACTCACAACCTTCTGACTCAAGAGGCAAGAGTGCTACCCACTGAGACAGCTGACACAATAGATTCTAGCAATTTCCTGACAACAGATGTTAGGCTAACTGGTCTATAATTCTGTGTTTCTCTCTCTCACCATTCTTAAATAGCTGAGTGACATGCGCAATTTTCCAATCTAAAGGAACGGTTCCTGAATCGAGACAACTTTGGAAGATTATAGTTAAGGCATCTGCACTGTGCTCACCTACTTCCTTTAAAATCCTGGGATGGAAACCATCTGGTCCTGGAATTTGTCACTCTTTAGTGCCATTATTTTCTTCAGAACTATTATTTTACTTACATTAATTTTATTGAGTTCCTGTCCCTGATTTAATATTAGATTCTTTGGGATTTCTGGCATGTTATCCTCTTCCTCTACTGTAAATACAGACGCAAATTATTCAAAATGTCCACCATTTCCTTATCATTGACAATATCACCGCTGTCAGTTTTTAAAGAAGCCAACATTGCTCCCGACTCCCCTCTTTTTTCTAATGTAATTGTAAAAATTCTGTGCGTTGATTTTGATATCCCTTGCAAGTTTCTTTTCATACTCCCTTTTTGTAGCTCTTACTATCTGTTTTGGGACCCTTTGCTGTTCTTTGTATCTTTCCCATTCGCTAGGATCTGTGCTTTTTTTGCATTTTTGTATGCTTTTTCTTTTAGTTTTATGCTGTCCCTTACCTCTTTAGTCATCCATGGCTGTTTTTTTTGGCCCTCACAAATTCTAACACGACAAATAAGCACACCTGTAATATCACAGTAGTAGACTGCAATGGGAGATCATTGGTTTGATTTCGCACAGTAAGATGCCCAGTTCAGCTGTGCTGATATAAAGAGGAAAAATTGGAATGGAGTCCTCCCTGGCAGAAACTGAACATGGTATTGCAAACATCAACAGACTAGGCTACCTGCCCTCCTTTTGGTCACAAGTGGTGCATACCCCACAAAGAACATGAACCCACACCCTCACAGAAAAATGGCCAAGAAGAGCAAACACTCGTGATAAAACTATTTGGATCTACTTAAGTTGTAAAGCTATTCTTTAATACTCAAAATAATCATCGCGAAAGGAGCCACAAAACTTTATTTAAATGTTGCGATAATTACAGAAACCGAACAGAGATGCTTATATGGGTCACAAAACAAAACAAAAATACTGGCCCTGCAGCTCTCTATCTCTGTATGTTATATATAAAAAACCACAACACTTGTATTGAAGCAAAAGCAAAACTAGGTAAGGGTGCAGAGGTGAATTCTTTACAATTGGCAAGAACAGTTACACAGCTGGTTTCTAACTGATTACCATTTTCAGATCTGAATCACATTCCCATTTTAAACATGAGTCGCAGTTATCCAAATACAAAAGCAAATATTTATTCCATCTATAAAACAAATGGAAGAGAGTAACAAAGGGGCAAAACAAAGTACAAAAAAAATGCTGCATCATCCTTTATGTACATAACAGCGCAAAAACAAACCAAATGCATTGTCAGCGTTTGCTCTTCTTTGACTTTTTGTGAGACCTGTGAGGCGTCCTTGAGCGTGACCTCGATCGCCTTGATTTCTTCGGAGAACTTGAGCGAGAATGCTTTGACTTTTTAGGAGATTTAGATCTTGACCAAGATCTACCAAAATATTAAGAAATAAATGTAAGTGTAAAAATTTCCAACAGAAGATTTAATCTGAAATTACAATCCTGTATATTGATGGATCCGTTTTGGAAACGAATTTGGTGTAAATTTCCACAAGTTAGCCCACGTGCTATACATTCTATGCTAAATAACCCAACCAGTTTTAAATGTTCCTTTTTACATTTCCTTCACTGATAAATGTACCCACCTTTTTTTCCGTTTGCTACTCTGCCTTGGGGAATCTTTATATGCTGGGGATGGAGACCTAGACAGAGTATTTTCTTTTAGCTGTGACCTCTCAGACCAAGGAGACACGGATATTTCACATCTGATGCTTCTTGAGGGACTTGGTGAGCTTGTACACCTCCGTTTCCTGAAACATATTGCAAATGTAAAAGTATTCCCAAACACATTAGGATGCTTACACTTTTTTTTTAGGATGCATACTTGTTTTTCTAAAGGTTGAAAAATGTAGGTTAATGATTATGTCTTCAATAATTCTTTCTTTTCCACGAACAAGATGAATTTGAATTAAAACAAACCTCTTTCCAGGTTATGTTCTGAGCTATGGAGATGCCTCCTGGGCTAATGTTTCCTCCACTGACCCCGCTTTTATTGAGAAACTTAAATGTTTGTGTGTTTGGTTTAAACTAAGAGTCAAAAGTTTTGAACTGCAACCTACTAATGTGCTATTTCACCAATAGGACAATGTCTATGTTATACCCTCAAAATTCAAGTGAAGGTCACATCTGTACTGGCAGGACACAATGGCTATACAATGACATGAGAAAGTCTATTTGCTGTGGCTATCAATCACTGGAAGTCCTGATCAGAAGTTGCACCCATCCTTAAATTGAGACAAAGGAGAGTTTCTTCTGCCCAAAATTTAAGGACCTGCCCAATTCTATAAAAAGCATTCCCCATTCTAGATGCAACTAGTGGGAAAAACACCTCTTCTGCCAATAGCAGGTACAGATTCTGATAGCCAATACTTAATATATCAACTTTATACTGTAGACTTTATTGCTTACTAGAAACTAAGTTGAGACTGCCCAAATTTTCACAGAACAACCTTACAGTCAACAGAAGCAGCAAACTTTCATCCCATTCAATCTAGATCCCAGACCAGGTTCCATAAGTGAAAGGATAGTGCTCTAAATCAGTGAGAGATTCACACTTAATTGGTCTAAATTCTAAATGTTAAGTGGCATAAGAAAATTGACTTTTTTAATGTAGAGTGGAAGTCTCATCATATGAATTAAAATCACGATTGAGTGAAATTTCAAGGCAGCAGCTAAACAACCGATTACAAGAATGGGGCTAAAAGTACATATTTTCATGCAACTTGTTCCATGGGACAAAAGGTAAGAGTGCCATACCTTTTTTGATCATTTGGCTGAACTAATGAATGAAAAATTGAGGGTGTGAATAAAAGAGCCATTGCAGAACACAATTGCAGGATTTCTAGGCACCATGTGAAATTTGGTGGAAAGTGAGATGGTGTGTGAACGATTTCAATTTCAACTGATTTTCCAGACAGCACCAGAATTCTGGGGGCTTCTTTACTACCTGGATGGTGACAAGGAATTCCCTTTTTCCTTGTGTTTCTCTTTAGTCCGTGCTCGATCTTTACTGCGCTCTTTTTCCTTGTTCTTCACCTTGTTCTTCTCTTTATCTTTGCTCTTGCCTTTATCCCTGTCTCTGTCTTTGCTCCGTTCTTCAGTTCTATCTTTTTCTTTTTTATCTTTCTCTTTGCTTGTATCTTTTATTCTCTCGGGATCCCCAACTTCTTTTTCTTGTTCTTTATCCTGGTCTTTTTCCTTTTCCTATACAGAAAAAGCAGCTTTTTTTGGCCTAATCTTTATGAAAGTATTTAGCCTTTATATGAAATGTAAATCTTTAACTGCAATAACATTTTCTTTTCAGGTTACCAATTTTTATTTTAACACAGATCATGTAATTCTGGGATGTAAAAAAAAAGTGATACTGCAGGAACTATTGCTTTGATAACTTTATCTCTGCCCTCTATCCTTTAGTCATTTACAGTTTCCCATACCTTTACGACGTTACAATTGATTTACTGTGTAGAAAGCCAGTTGTTGATTCTGTGTTCAACCTCAGGAAACCAGCCAACTACAGTTAACTATCTTACCTTTTGTAATAGTTTACTTCTATAATGCTCAACCTGTTGTTGAAAAGTCATTCCCGATTTCTTAGTCCTTTTACCCGATTCCAATTCATCTTGAAATTTCATTACTTTTAGCTAACAAAAAGAAATGAAAAGCTATCAATTTAAAACAAAGTTGTCATTTAAAAAAAAGGATAACAAGTCTGTTTATGGAAAAAAAACCTCTATTCAATATTCTCAACTGGGTGCAATCACACTGTGGAAAATCACTAATATTCCAATTATGTACACTCCAGCATCAATGCAATTCCTAATAAAAACATAATCAAGCAGGATACATTATCCAGAGCACATGGTTCAAACATTGTTAATAAATCTTACATTAGCATGGTGTTGGCACCAGCTGCAATATGAGACGTCCAGACAAATCAATTCCCCCTTACTCCTCCACCACCAAATTTGCAGCTAGGTCGCCTTCATTTGGTCACCCAATGAGGCTACGCCCATAACGTATTGTTCCTCCCTCCTGCCCTTACAGCGAGATACATTTCAAGATGCACTTGGGAGGCAGAGCTACAGGACCAGTTCACAGTGAGTGAAGAGCTGGGGAAGCCTTGCCTCACAGTAGCATCCTCCAATTTGCTCACTGTCTGAGTAAGAGGGAACAAATGTTATATTACAGACACACACAAGGTCGTAAGAATTGGAGACTGCAAGCAAGAAAGATGGATAACAAAATTGATAACATGGTCGCCTATTCCTAATTTATTCAAAAGCTGCCTTTTGTTGCTATGCCACGAGAAATGCATACAGTAGTGTTGCTAGATGGTGCCGTTAACATAGACGGCATTTGAATATTGGGCTAGCTACAACACAGCTGTACGCAGTTCAGAATAGTGAACAATTAATGTCTCACTTCAAAGCAAGTTATCTACCTCTGCAACATTTAGAACTATTTGACAATTCAGCAGAATACTGTTCCCTTTTCACTACTCAAATATTGGGTTCTATATTCAGACACCTTCACAGTCTTGCAACTCCCCATCCAGCATTCTATATCTACACAAGAGTTAGCTTTTAAAACTGCGATAATAGTGATGAAATACAGGCCCACCATTACTAAACTGATTCTCCAAATGAACCGCACATTTTCAAATGACATTTCTTATTGATTTGCTGAAAAAAAGTATCTATTAAAATACACCACCGAGATTTAGTACAAGCGCATTTCAGCACTTACCTCAATTTCTCGCAGTTTGGCACGTTTTGCTTCAGACATTTCTAACATTTTTTGACATTTTGAATCACCAGGTTCTTCCTTCTGCACTAATGACTCTTCCGACTCACTATCATCCTCCTCCTCCTCCTCCTCCTCCTCCGATTCCTCTTTTATTTCCTCCCTGCAAACCAGAAACACTTAGAATTAACTGCTTTTTGAAAGTTAATGGTTGCAATGCACATAACTGATTAGGGAAAAGTGCAGATAGCACCAAGAGATTGCCAAAGATATACCTTTTAATACTAGAATGCTCATGTTTACATGATATTTTCTAAGGTACTGATTAGCACACACTAGAAACAAGAAAATACTGTAATAAGGCAGGCAGCTGGTATGGGCTGACTTAAATTAAATATCTACTGTTCAAACACCGATAAATTTAAATCACCTTCATCTAATTCATATGGATGGCAAGTGACATGATTTGAAGTGTACAGCAACTAGAACATTTTTCTCCCAACTACATCAGTCTAAATAGTTGTAATCAGTTAAGTTTTCTTTCACCATCTGTAGTTAATATAAATTTTCAATTGCAAACTTTAAGAAAGGTTAGATGACTTGTTTTGCTGGGTCTTCATTCGAAGAAGCCTGCACACTGCTTAGAAGCCAACTGGGAAAATGATAAAAGATGTAATCACCCCAAGATTTTGACCATTTGTGACATCTAATATGACCTTGCTTGCCTCCCCCGCCCCCTCCCATATGCAAGTAAAATTGAAGTCAATGGGAATCAGGGGAAAAGCTCTCCACTGGCTGGAGTCATACCAAGCCCCAGGACATCGCTGCAGGAGTTCCTCAGGGCAGTGTCCTAGGCCCAGCCATCTTCAGCTGCTTCATCAATGACCTTCCCTCCATCATAAGGTCAGAAGTGGGGATGTTTGCTGATGACTGCAGTGTTCAGTGCCATTCACAACTCCTCAGATAATGAAGCAGTCCCTGCCCGCATGTAGCAAGACCTGGACGACATTCAGGCTTGGGCTGGTAAGCGGCAAGTAACATTCGTGCCACACAAGTGCCAGGCAATGACCATCTCCAACAAGAGTCTAACCACCTCCCCATGACATTCAACGGGATTACCATCATCTAATTCCCCCCCCCCCCCAAAACATCATCTTGGGGATCACCACTGACCAGAAACTTAACTGGACCAGACACAAATACTATGGCTACAAAAGCAGGTCAGAGGCTGGGTATTGTGCGGCGAGTGACTCACCTCCTGACTCCCCAAAGCCTTTCCACCATCTACAAGGAACAAGTCAGGAGTGTGATGGAATACTCTCCACTTGACTGGATGTGTGCAGCTCCAACAACATTCAAGAAGCTCAACACCACCCAGGGCAAAGCAGCCCGCTTGATTGGCACCCCATCCACCACCTTAAACATTCACTCCCTCCACCACCAGCACACAGTGGCTGCAGTGTGTACCATCTACAAGATGCACTGCAGCAACTCGCCAAGGGTTCTTCGACAGCATCTCCCAAACCTGCGACCTCTACCACCTAGAAGGACAAGGGCAGCAGATGCATGGGAACACCACCACCTCCAAGTTCTCCTCCAAGTCACACATCATCCTAACTTGGAAATATATCGCCGCTCCTTCTTCATCCCTGGCTCAAAAACCTGGAACTCCCCATCTAACAGCACTGTGGGAATACCTTCACCACACAGACTGCAGCATTCAAGAAGATGGCTCACCACCACCTTCTGAAGGGCAATTAGAGATGGGCAATAAATGTTAGCTTTGCCAGCGACACCCACATCAATAAAAAAGTATAGAAACATAGAAGATAGGAGGAGTAGGCCATTCGGCCCCTCGAGCCTGTTCCGCCATTTAATGAGATCATGGCTGATCATCCAAATTCAGTACCCTGTCCCTGCTTTCTCCCCATATCCCTTGATCCCTTTAGCCTTAAGAAATATATCTAACGCCTTCTTGAATATATTTAATGAATTGGCCTCAACTGCCTTCTGTGGTAGGGAATTCCACAGGTTCACTACTCTCTGGGCGAAGAAATACCTCCTCATCTCTATCCTAAATGGCTTACCCCTTATCCTTAGACTGTGACCCCTGGTTCTGGACTCCCCCGCCATCGGGAACATCCTTCCTGCATCTAGTCTGTCTAGTCCTGTTAGAATTTTAAAAGTTTCAATGAGATCCCCTCTCATTCTTCTAAACTCCAGCGAATACAAGCCCAATCGACCCAATCTCTCTTCATATGTCATTCCTGCCATCCCAGGTATCAGTCTGGTGAATCTTCGCTGCACACCCTCCATGGCAAGAACATCCTTCCTCAGATAAGGCAACCAAAACTGCACACAATACTCAATGTGTGGTCTCACCAAGGCCCTGTACAACTGCAGCAAGACATCCTTGCTCCTGTACTCGAATCCTCTTGCTATGAAGGCTAACATACCATTTGCCTTCTTAACCGCCTGCTGCATCTGCATGCTTACCTTCAGCGACTGGTGCACAAGGGCACCCAGGTCTCGTTGCACTTCCCCTTCTCCCAATCTATTGCCGTTCAGATAATAATCTGCCTTGGATGCTTTGCAGTTATCTCTCTAAACCACAGGAACCAGTTAATAATAATGAATGTTATAATGTAAAACTACGTAGCTGCAAAGAAGCATGCCCATCTCTGAAGAACGAAAGGGATAAATTAATTGGAAGAATCCTGGCATGTGGACAAGCCTCCATTCTATGAAGACTCTAAAAAGGCAAGCAACTTAACTTTAGTCTCTGTTACTGCATCCTCAGCAAAGTATAGATGTCTGATCTAGTTTAAACTAAGAGTCTTAGTTAAAAGTTAAAAGGATGGCTGTCCTGATCTATGCAAAAGACCTTCAGTAAGAGTAGATCTGCCAAATTACATTAGTCTTGGATATTACATTCAAATAATTGCATATGGTGAAAGTATGGGAAATATAGCATCTCTGCAGCGGTTTCCTAGGGTGCTCTTACGATTAGCCCAAGATGAAGAAGTATATCAAGTGAAATTCTGACCTTTGATGAATGCTGTCACTCCTGGATAAGAAAAAGTAGAATACATTTAACAAGCCATTCTGCTAAAGTGTTTAAAAATGCTGCTGCTAATGGTACTTGCCCCATAAGATTCAAAAAGCTGTCCTAGCGATATAAATAGGCTTATTTCTGTTCCAGTGAATAAGATAATATACTAATTTGGCCTCTAAATATTAGATATGCAAGTTTATGTAGCAATGGATAGAAAGTGGGAAGCATTTCTAGTTGTATTTGAAATTTAATGCAAACTTGAAAAAGGATTTCTGTCGAGGTCCAAGGACTACTTGGTCAGCATGCCATAACAACAGAGTTCCACTGCCTGGGATATTCCAATTCATTCAACTGAGACCAATGCTACGGTGTCTGCAGTTTCCATGAAAATGAATATGTAAGTTTGAAAGGAAGATATACTGTTATGGGAAGTTAAATTCAGGCCCCAGTGAAAATCCCTTGGGTTAGATAAGTCCCTTTACGACTCAGGAAATAGAAAGTATTCCCCCAATATGAATCTTTTGTAAAATAAATTACATTATGCACTTTAATAGAGTTTGATTTCAGATTCAACATGCTGGGAAGAACTCCACAGAATAAATCAACATAGATGTCTGGATGAACAAGAGAACAATTTTCTTCCACTTGACATTTTAGGCCTCTCTTAATGGAAAGCTTCCTATAAACCAGTAGGGTTTATATTAAGGAGGGTAGTTAATCTATGGTTAGAATTCTCTCTTAAATAATCGAGAACAAGTCTGCCAGAAAAGATTTGTTAATGTTTATGAGCAACACAGAGAACTCACCAGACTGCTGTATTTAAAATCTTTGAGCTATCTCATCCATCATCTAGCTTCCATACAAAAGTAGTCATCCTAAAGGTCCATCACAACTAGCTAATGTCCTGGACAACTACAAAATGAGGCAGAGTAACATCTTAAAGTTCTTTCAAGAACCTTGTTCAGTGATCACAGGTCTGCAAGAAGGAGGAAGTGCCACAAACCTGGGAACAATGAAAGTCAGAAATAAAATGCTTCCCTTTCTTGACCTGCCAGAACTTCCATTATGGCCCGAGTGAAGTATACTGGTGACTTGGCTGCCAAGGCGTCAGTGCAAGGTCCCTAAATGGACTATTTCTCTGAATCCAGCAAATCCCAAGTTAAAATGCACGTGCTTTATCAGCTCTCCAATTCAAACATCTACTGTGATTCTCCTTTTTGGGGCACAAAATAAATGCAGTAGGTCCACCCACCAAACCAGACTAGTATAGCCCTCTAACCGGACCATAAAGGAATCACCAAAAAGGCTACTGGTATCAAAGTGGATTTTCAAGTAGCTTGACTTGCAGCTTTGCAGAGAGAGACAGACAAATAGTCAAGTGTAACAGCTTATCAGCATTGCCTCAGTAATAGACTGCACACCTACAACTAGAACATCTGTCGTATCTTATAATGAAGGAGCTCTACAGGTTGGCACCAACAGTGCAACATCAGAGACAGGGCTCATGATGTTCAGGGAAACAGAAGATTGGATGGACCAAGAATGGGCTTCATCCCAGCAGAAAGCCTCAGTCCTCGTTAGATTCCAAGTCCAAAAGCTCCTGCAAGCAGTAGGGAATGTGTCCATTGGAAGGGATAATTCTGCTACTCTCAGTACTGTGGAAATAGGCAACTTGATGATGTCCATTCCTAAATGACCAAAATGTAATCACACCCTAATTTAGTACAATCTAGTCCTCGATGACTGAACTATTGACACCTAAAAGGTTACCAGCCTTTGGAGTTTGTTAACTGAGTTGATTAAATTTGGAACATAGAAACATACATAGAAACACATAGAAGATAGGAGCAGGAGTAGGCCATTCGGCCCCTCGAGCCTGCTCCGCCATTCAATGAGATCATGGCTGATCATCCAAATTCAGTAACCTGTCCCTGCCTTCTCCCCATATCCCTTGATCCCTTTAGCCTCAAGAAATATATCCAACTCCTTCTTGAATATATTTAATGAACTGGCCTCCACCGCCCGCTGTGGCAGAGAATTCCACAGGTTCACCACTCTCTGGGTGAAGAAATTCCTCCTCATCTCAGTCCTAAATGGCTTACCCCTAGTTCTGGACTCCCCGGCCATCGGGAACATCGTTCCTGCATCTAGTCTGTCCAGGCCTGACAGAATTTTATAGGTTTCGATGAGATCCCCTCTCAATCTTCTAAACTCCAGTGAGTACAAACCCAATCGACCCAATCTCTCCTCATACGTCATTCCTGCCATCCCAGGTATCAGCCTGGTGAATCTTCGCTGCACTCCTTCCATGGCAAGAACATCCTTCCTCAGATAAGGCGACCAAAACTGCACACAATACTCAAGGTGCGGTCTCACCAAGGCCCTGTACAACTGCAGCAAGGCATCCTTGTTCCTGCACTCTAACCCTCTTGCTACGAAGGCCAACATACCATTTGCCTTCTTAACCACCTGCTGCACCTGCATGCTTACCTTCAGTGACTGGTGCACAACACCACCCAGGTCTCTTTGCACTTCCCCTTCTCCCAATCTATTGCCATTCAAATAATAATCTGCCTTCCTGAATCTGCCTGCCATACAGAAAGGTCCAGGATTTTCAATGTCAAGTTTGTAGGCCTAACATCCACAACTAGGTCCTGCAGCAGATTTGGTCTTCTCCATCTTCTCCCAACATTAGAATTAGTCCAGTTACATACGGGCAGACAAGTCAAGGTGAATTCAGCATACATTTACAGTTTTGACAACGGGCCAATGAAGCTTGGCAATGGTGAATCTGTTGCAAAATTGGTGTATCACTTAAATCTTGATATTGTGAACAACTACTGGCACAACCACACACACAAAAATACAAAACGGTACTTGAAAACAAGAACAGGAAGGAGGAAGCGCAACTGTACCAACAATGCATGGGAGGCATCATTACTTGGTGCTGAAAGAGGTGACTTGGGTGCCATAACCAATGTGCAAAGAGTCTTTGACCCTGTGGTGTTTTCCATGGAAAAACAGGACCAACTCCCATAGTACATGAAGGAGATTGTCAAGACGAGGATAGAAATCACTACAGGCGCTATTAATGAACACTCATCATACGCAAGTGACAATCTTCTATCTTAACCCAGTTAGAATAATAGTGAAAGGGATGTTATAAAAACGTGTTAAGGTGCTGTCTGTTAATCACACTGGCAATACTTTCTAGCCCTAGTCTTGAGCATCTAATTTGGAAAACTGAACTGGTGTCTTGTTTTTCCAATTTGTGCACTTCTGCCAATTCAAATCTGAATCATTAGCTACTGTGTGCAACTTAATTAGAAATCAATGATTTGCAAGTCAAGTCAAAGTAACAAAACCAAGTGACATAAAAAGCACATTAAGATCTGAAATTAAAAATCCACAGCTTTTAATGCATCCAGAAAATGTCTACCGTTGTAAAAATAATAAGTAAGTAACCTGTAATCCAACTTGATTGCAGTGGGGGAGGAAACCAATTTATCTATATCTATATATATAAAGCGGTCGATCTGTCTGTCCTTCTGTCCTCGGGTGTGCGTCTGTCCGGCTATGCGCTCGAAAGTTATACGGCGTACCTACGCGCGCGTTACCTCCGAAGAAAGCTTATGCTTCCGGGACGCTGGTAAGCGTATTTACTTTTCGGTCGGACGAAAACTGTTCGCGCCTTATGCAAAAAACCTTCAAAATTAAACTCATTATCTGCTAGCATTGATTGACTGACGTCAAGGTTCGACCAATCCTGTGCCGTCACGATTGACCAATCCTACAGTACGGTCCCCTGATGGTTGGCCAATCGGTGTGTGTGTGTGTGTGGGCGGGACTAATCGTTTTCATCTCGGGGATCTGGCAGCCATTGTTTCAGTGCCATGACTTCAGCTTCCAGCTCAAACTACTTTGAAAGTTAGTATCTCTTTTAAAAATAACATAAGATTTACCAAAAACGTTTTATAAGTACTTTCACTTTCATCTTTCAAGGTATTAAGTGTGTGTGTGGGCGGGACTAATCGTTTTCATCTCAGGGATCTGCCAGCCATTGTTTCACTGCTTGCAGCTCAAACTACTCTCCTTATCCAGCTTTGAAAAAGTTAGTTTCTCTTTTAAATGCCCGGCAGCAGATTCACAAAGGGACACAGACAGGGCCCCAAAGCCTGGCACTCGATTTAAAATGTTGCCCGGCACCAGATTCACAAAGGGACACAGACAGGGCCCCAAAGCCTGGCACTCGATTTAAACCGCCTGCCCCAAAACAGCCCTAGCAAAGCCGGGCTCCCCCCAGCTAGTTCTTTATAAATGATCAAAAATTCATCTAACTTGCATTCACAGACACCTACTACTCTGCTTTTGAGCAACTTGGTAGAGCATGCTAACGTTCTTAAAATGGTTATTAACCCACAATAAAGGTAGTTAGAAGCAACTCACTTAATCTCAACCTTTTCTTCTGATTCTGGGTGGTCAAGAAGATCCCACTTTGACGTGGTAATTGCTGCAAAAGTAAAATTTACATTTTTAAACTTCATAAACAAAAAGAATTTTTCAGTGAAAGTGTGAAATGCCTCACATGGTTACTGGAAAGTCGGCAATGTGTTCATTTAAATCACTTTAAATCATTTCACTTCAGAAAAAGAACAAGTGACAGCTACAGGTATAATACCAATTATTCCACAGCTATCTATCTAATCAGTAGACACATTAAGTGGCAAAGCCATGTGTATATCATGCTGTTGGATCTCTGGCTACAGATTACAATTCCAAAAACTGCATCTCATCCATTTCATCTTTCCTAGCTGAAGATCAATTTGTTTTTATGACCCAACTGTTTATTTTAATGCATTTTTTAAGCTTATAAATTATTAGTTTTAATTTTATTTTTACCCTACAGATTATTCACTTATGCAGCTACTTGGTAAAAACTGTAATATCCCTAATTGCTTAATTGCAAAATCTCCTTGAGCAGTTAGCTTTGTGCCATCATCTACAAACTTCAAAATTTGAGAATACTCAACAAGATGTATAGAATTACTTAAAATACAGCTACTTATATCAGGATCTTAATTGAAAAACATAACACAAACTATTGAGAACTTTATTCTAAAACCTGAATTTCTAATCAGGCAACACATAATGAAAGTATTAATAAACAAAAATCCAGATTGGTTTGAAATTGTGCATTTAGTCAGTTTCAAAATAAAAGTAAATTGAAAATTCATACCATGAGCTTCCAACTCAGATTCATCCACTGTTTCCCATTTTGAAGGAGCAATCTTTAAAAGTGGTTCCTCCTTTTTAATCACTACCATTTCCTCCACTAAGAAACAAAATTAACACATTAAAAAAAAACTCCAACAAATAGATCAACCTTGATTTAAACTGCAGGGTTTTAGGTGCAATTCTGTTAAGGGGCTACCATGATGTGAATTCCGATTTAGGTTGTCTCTCTGTACCCTATATCCCTGTTGGCACTTGCTTGATGGCCTATTATTTGGTCATGATCTCATTGCAGTTTGTGTGGACATTGCTGTGAATATATTTGCTTCTGTGTTTCCTATATTACAACAAAGGCTACACTTCAAAAGTACTTCATTGACTATAAAGCGCTTTAGGACGTCCTGAGGTCGTGAAAGGCGCAATATAAATACAAGTTATTTCTTTCTTTTGGGAAGACCAGCTGCCAGAGATGAAGTCACTTTCAAACGAGAAAATGCATTTGTCTCTATTCTGGATAGAACATGGGCTGGAATACAAGGTGGGCCCCACAGGATTGAGACTCCAAATATTACAAAACTGCCCCTTTCTGAAGCTGTTCCATAACAGAGGTCAGAAAATGTCCATGAATTGTGAATCCACATCAAAAATGTGCACAGGTTTTAGTTTCTATTTGAACTTGGGTAAGTATGAGAGCAATTGCAAAAGAACATAAGAAACAGGAGCAGGAGTAAGCCATTCGAGCCTGCTCTGCCATTCAATAAGATCATGGCTGGATCTACCTCAACTCCACCTTCCCACATTATCCCCATAACCCTTGGTTCCGTTAATATCCAAAAATCTATTGATCTCTGTCTTGAATATACTCAACGACTGAGCATCTACAGCTCTCTGGGGTAGAGAATTCTAAAGATTCACAATCCTTTGAGTGAAGAAATTTCTCCTCAATTAGTCGTAAATGGCCAACCCCTTATTCTGAGACTGTGGGCTCTAGTTCTAGACTCCTCAGCCAGGGGAAACATCCTCCCTGCATCTAACCTGCCAAGCCCCTTAAGAATTTTATACGTTTCAATGAGATCACCTCTCATTCTTCTAAACTCTAGGGAATATAGGCCTGGTCTACTCAATCTCTCCTCATTGGACAATTCCCCCCCCCCCACCCCATCCCAGGAATCAGTCTAATGAACGCTCGTTGCACTCCCTCTATGGCAACTATATCCTTTCTTAGGTAAGGAGATCAAGGTGTGGTCTCACCAAGGCCCTATATAATTGCAGTAAGACTTCTTTACTCTTCTACTCCAATCCTTTTGTAATAAAGGCCAACATACAATTTGCTTTCCTAATTGCTTGCTGTACCTGCATGTTAACTTTCAGAGATTTGTGTACAAGGACACCCAGGTCCCTCTGAACACCAACATTTCCCAATCTTTCACCATTTAAAAAAAACTCTGCTTTTCTATTTTTCCTACCAAACTTCACATTTCTCCACATTATATTCCATCTGCCTTGTTCTTGCCCACACACTTAACCGGTCTATATCCCTTTGTAGCCTCTTTGCGTCCTCTTCACAACTTACTTTTCCACCTAGCTTTGTATCGTCAGCAAGCTTGGATACATTACACTCTGTCTCCTCATCTAAGTCATTGATATAGATTGTAAATAGCTGAGGCCCAAGCATTGATCCTTGCGGCACCCCACTAATTACAGCCTGTCAACCCGAAAATGACTCGTTTTTTCCTACTCTGTTTTCTGTCCATTAACCAATCCTCAATCTATGCTAATATATTATCCCCAATCCCATTAGCTCTAATTTTGTGTAATAACTTCTTGTATGACACCTTATCGAATGCTTTTTAAAAAATCCAAATACACTACATCCACTGGTTCCCTCTTATCCATCCTGCTAGTTTCAACCTCAAAAAACACTAACCGATTTGTCAAACACGATTGCCCTTTCATAAATCCGTGCTGACTCTGACCAATCATATTATGATTTTTAAGTGCCCTGTTACCACGTCCCTAATAATATATTCGAACATTTTCCCTACTACTGATGTCAGGTTAAGTGGTCTATAGTTCCGTGTTTTCTCTCTCCCTCCTGTGATTTTTTTTCTTAAAGGGTAAACTGTCGAGTTAAAAAAAATCCAAATAAGTTTTTCACACCATCACACATCACTTCATGTGGTAAACCCTGAAGCTTCAGCAATAATACATCTTAGAATCATTCCTTCACTAATATCACTAAAACAAGCTGACATAATGGCTACAGGTGGTGCTTAGTTCACATGTGCCACACATTACCTTAAAGCAGAGCTATGGATGTAATGGATAATGGAGCAATGTGGTCAAAAACAAATCCTTTCATCTGACATTCAAATGTTTATAACATTGGATAAAAATTACCACCCCCCACCCCCAAAAATAAATCTGCAAGTGCCTACAGTACTCTTACCACTCTGTCAATATTGTTAATATGCTTACTTGGCATGCCATCAAGGTCATCCTCAACTGATTTCAAAGGAATCCCATCAATATCGTCTAAAGGCGCGCCATCTAGTGGGATTCCATCAATTGGCAATCCATCAACATCATCTAATGGAGCAATGTGGTCACTATCAATCGGTGCACCATCCACATCATCATGCACCTGAATAAAAACACATTATAGGAACACAAACTTAATGAAAATTTAACACCGATAAACATCACACACGTGAATATCCCAGGTGCTGCTTACACTAAGCCAGTGGACACACTGTTTTCGAAGAACTAGAGAGATGGTGGAAGCAGTTAGTATTGATTCGTTCAAATGCAAATTAGATTTAGTTCAGAAAACAACATTTTGGGATACAATATTCAAGTAATTTGAGACATGACATTTTGCAAGTGTAGTATGCTTGGGAGGAATACGTGACTTTGGACCTATGGTTCCCAAAACTTTCCACCACTGGGGTGGGGTTTCCTCGTGTTATGTCTGGGTCTGTTGTAGATTAATTGATAGCCACTGATTTATGCAACTGAATAAGTGAAATTGTGTTTTTATTAAAGTATAATGGGAAATTTAGCAGTATTTTGGGGTTGAAATTACATAACTGTATTACATTCATAGATATTCTAAATCAGTGGCTTTGACTATTACAGGTGTATTTATTTACTCAGTTTTAAGTATTACCTTTGTTTAAAAGTTCAGGATTAGTATGTTGGTAGCAGAGAATATGTTCCCGGTCGGTTAATGTGTACAAGCACTTAGTGGGATCATGTGGTTTGGTAGTGTTGGGAGAATAGTTACAGGTTCTGGGAACTGTGGGGCCCTTAGGTCTAGGAATATGAAAGTGGTGGTGGGGCGCTAGGAGGTTAGTCTTGGTGCGGAATCACTGGGATGGTGTAGGAGCATTGGGAGGGGATTGCTGGATGTGGGAGTACTTGGTGGGTAATCCGACAGGGTGGGAACAGTGGAATTGGAGTTGCAGGGTTTGGCAATAAGGAGAGTGGTGTGTTGGGGATCTGGGGGTAATAGGAGGTGGATGGTGGGGTTTAGGAGTAGTGGACAGGGTATTAGGTTCTGGGAGCATTGGGCGTTGGCCTAGTGGGGTATGCTGTGGTCTGGGACTACTGATGGGGTGGCAGGGTTATGAATGCATTACTTCAGCACTATGTAACCAGAGGAAAAGTGTGAAGTTGTGATGATTTCATACATGGCAATTCAAGGTGTGGCAGATACACGACAAGACTCAAGGCTCTGTTGGAATCATAGAACAGTACAGCACAGAAGAGGCCATTCGGCCCATCGAGTCTGCACCAGCTCTTTCAAAGAGCAATCAAGTCAGTCCCACTCCCCCACTCTCTCCCCATATCCCTGCAATTTTTTCTCCTTCAAGTATTTATCCAATTCCCTTTTGAAGGCTACTATTGACTCTATATCCACCACCCTATCAGGCAGTGCATTCCAAACCCTAAGCATTCATTGCGTAAACAAGATTTTCCTCATGTCACCTCTGGTTCTTTTGCCAATCACCGTAAATCTGTGCCCTCTCGTTATCGACCCTTCAGCCACTGGAAATAATTTCTCTTTATTTACTTTATCTAAACCCTTCATGATTTTAAACAATCTATCAAATCTCCTCTTAGCCCCAAGGAGAACAACTCCAGCTTCTCTAGTCTATCCATGTAACTGTAATCCTTCATCCCTGGAACTGTTCTAGTAAATCTCTTCTGTACCTTCTCCAAAGCCTTCACGTGCTTCCTAAAATGTGGTGCCCAGAATTGGACACAATACTCCAGCTGGGGCCAAATTAGTGCTTTGTATAGGTTTAGCATAACTTCCTGGCTTTTGTACTCTATGCCTCTATTTAAAAAACCCAGGATCCCATATGCTTTATTAACTGCTTTGTTAACCTGTCCTGCCACCTTCAAGGATTTGTGCACAAGCACCCCCAGGTGTCTCAGTTCTTGCGCCCCCTTTAAAATTGTACCATTTAGTGTGTATGGTCCCTCCTCATTCTTCCTACCAAAATGTATCACCTCACACTTCTCTGCGTTGAATTTCATCTGCCATGTGTCTGCCCATTCCATCAGCCTGTCTATGTCCTCTTGAAGTCTATTACTATCTTCCTCACTGTTTACTACACTTCCAAGTTTTGTGTCATCTGCAAATTTTGAAATTGCACCCTGTACTTACTCGGTAAAATAATGGGACTCAAGGCGGATAAATCACCTGGACCTGATGGCTTACATCCTAGGGTCTTGAGGGAAGTGGCGGTAGGGATTGTGGATGCATTGGTAATAATCTTCCAAAACTCCCTGGACTCAGCAAAGGTCCCGGCAGACTGGAAAACTGCTAATGTAACACCCTTATTTAAAAAGGGCAGTAGACAGAAGGCTGGAAACTATAGACCGGTTAGCCTAACATCTGTGGTAGATAAAATTTTGGAGTCCATTATTAAGGAGACAGTAACAGGACATTTGGATAATCATAATTTAATAAGACAAAGTCGGCATGGTTTTATGAAGGGGAAGTCATGTTTGACAAATTTGCTGGAGTTCTTTGAGGAAGTAACATATAGGGTGGATAAAGGTGAACCAGTGGACGTAGTGGCCTAGAAATTCAGTGCCCTTAGCGCCGATTTTGCGGCGCTAGAGGGCCTAGCACTGCAATTGGCGCCGGCGCCTAAATTGCCTGGGGCCCTTCCGCCGCGGTAGACCGGTAGCGCTGCGCCGGCACCGATGACGTCATCGGTGTGCGCAGCGTCCCGGTTGCCATGGTAACCCGCCCGAACTGGGAAATTGACTTGCGGCCGCCTCGCCCGTGGCAGCCGCAAGCAACGTTCTGGCAGAGGTGCCTTGCACAAGTTTGCGCCGGCGCATTAAAGGCCCCGCGGCGGCCGGCCGCTTTCCCGCCGCCCGCCTGGCCGCAGCTCACTCCCCGGACTTCCCCCCCCCCCCCCCCCCCCCGGAACATAAGCAAGCCCGGCACTTGTCCGAGGTGCCGGGCTCATTTTTAAATAAGATTATCGCGGGCCGCGGCCGGGTGCAGGCAGCTCCTCCTTAAGGGAAGGAGGAGGCCTGCACTTCCCGAACCTGCCGCACCGCAGCGGGCGCCGCAGCGCCGGGATAGCGCCGAAATTCAGCGCATAGCGCCAGGTTTCAGGCGCTAACAGCTTTCAGCAGCGCCGGCAGCCGTTTGGGCGCAGAAGTACTGAATTTTGGGCCCGACCAGCGCGACTTAGCTCCGGCACTAACTTCCGGCGCTAAAGCCGTTGCTGCGCCAGAACCCAATTTCTAGGCCAGTGTATTTAGACTTCCAAAAGGCATTTGACAAGGTGCCACACAAAAGATTATTGCTTAAGATAAAAAAATCACGGGATTGGGGGTAATATTCTGGCATGGATAGAGGATTGGCTATCTAACAGAAGGCAGAGAGTTGGGATAAATGGTTCATTCTCAGACTGGCAATCAGTAACCAGTAGTGTTCCGCAGGGGTCAGTGCTGGGTCCCCAACTCTTTACAATCTATATTAACGATTTGGAGGAGGGGACCGAGTGTAACATATCAAAGTTTGCAGATGATGCTAAGATGGGAGGGAAAGTAGTGAGTGAGGACATAAAAAACCTGCAAGGGGACATAGACAGGCTAAGTAAGTGGGCAGAGATTTGGCAGATGGCATACAATACTGGAAAGTGTGAGGTTATGCACTTTGGCAGGAAAAATCGTAGAGCAAGTTATTATCTTAATGGCAAGAAACTGGAAAGTACTGAAGTACAAAGGGATCTGGGGGTCCTGGTGCATGAAACTCAAAAGGTTAGTATGCAGGTGCAGCAAGTGATTAAGAAGGCCAATGGAATGTTGGCTTTCATTGCTAGGGGGATAGAATATAAAAATAGGGAGGTATTGCTTCAGTTGTACAAGGTATTGGTGAGACCGCACCTGGAATACTGCATACAGTTTTGGTGTCCATACTTAAGAAAGGACATACTTGCTCTCGAGTCAGTACAAAGAAGGTTCACTCGGTTAATCCCGGGGATGAGGGGATGGACATATGAGGAGAGGTTGAGTAGATTGGGACTCTACTCATTGGAGTTCAGAAGAATGAGAGGCGATCTTATTGAAACATATAAGATTGTGAAGGGGTTGGATCGGGTGGATGCAGGGAGGATGTTCCAGATGATGGGTGAAACTAGAACTAGGGGGCATAGTCTTAGAATAAGGGGCTGCTCTTTCAAAACTGAGATGAGGAGGAACTACTTCACTCAGAGGGTGGTAGGTCCATGGAATATGCTGCCCCAAAAAGCTGTCGAAGCTACATCATTACATAAATTTAAAATAGAAATAGACAGTTTCCTAGAAGAAAAGGGAATTAAGGGTTACGGGGAGCGGGCAGGAATTTGGACATGAGTCTAGGTTTGGATCGGTCATGGCCCTGTGGGTAGCGGAGCGGGCCCAGGGGCCGTGTAGCCTGATCCTGCTCCTGTTTCATGTGTCTAATTCTGTTAGATTCAGGAGATAGTCCTGTCATAGTGGATTGGCGGTTAGGATCAGATCAGCCATGATCTTATTGAATGGCGGAGCAGGCTCGAGGGGCCAATTGGCCTACTCCTGCTCCTATTTCTTATGTTCTTATGTTCTTACCCCCAAGTCCAAGGGGGTGATTTTGTCAATGGGGAGCTTTTGGAGGTGGGACTCCCACTTGTTGGAGGCAGGACTGAAACCCGACAACTTCTGGCCAACCCACGCTATTTTCGCTTAATTGACCTTGTTAAGCCTGCCCAGCGGGCTTAGCAGGCCAATTAAGGGAAAGCCGGTTGCAGAGATGAATTGTGAAGCTGCCAAACAGTGACATTCTCTGACATTGGAGAATGCAACGGCCATCTGTCATCTCCAACGCGGAGGTCCAAGACTTTCCGCATACACACCGACTGATGCCTGCAGGAAGAAACAAAGGCAAGTACACTTTTACTAACCTCATATACTCGCCTCTCCACTCTTGCACCCATGACTTACCTTCACAGCGCACTTTTGCACCCCCCCAAACCCCCTACTCGCCTCGCTGACTTGGCGGGTTTCGGAGCCTTCAGGAAGCCCGCACTTGAGGGCAAAAAGGGGATAATCCTATTTTCTGCCTGTTAACTACCTGTTAACAGGTGGTTAATAGACTTTAATCCCTTCCCGCCTCCAAGGAGACAGGACCTGACGCAGGACGGCTACCCGCCTCCCGGGAAGATGGCATGGAGGAGAGTTGGGCACCCGCCCCCAAATTCTGCCATTTTCCTGGCAGTTCAGCCTCCATACCCGCCTCCCCAGGGCTGGCAAGATCACGCCCATAGTCATTCATGTATATCAAAAACAAAAGTACACCAAGAAAACAGGAAATAGAACCAGAGGACATAAATGGAAATTAGTGAAAAGTAAATTTCAGACAAGTATCAGGAAAACGTCTTTACTTAGCAGCCATCAACTTGTAGAATAATTTACCAAGTAAGGTAATTGAGGTAAAAGTACTGGAAAATTGAGAATACAAATAGATGTCACAGTGGGAGAGATAACATTCTAGAGAGATGCGCTTCAGTGAGCCAAATGGCATTTTCTCATAACTAACTTACTCTATATTCCAAACTATCATCTTGGTTAGAGTTTTTCAGTATTTTTTTTACTAACTGAATCTCACCAAGCTTTTCCCATCTTGGAAAGCATGACAACAAAGCCAAATAAGCTATCAAATCAACACCTGGCTTCACAGTTACTTGCAAAAAGGAATCTACCGTTCACTGTTGAGTTAGCTGATCATAGCTCAGATTTAGGAAGGGTGTTACAATTGCATTCAGTGTCCCTGGAGACAATATTGGGCTTAGCTGCTGTGCCATAACAACCAACCATCACTATCTGAAGTTATACCTAAAGAACCACCATTTGTGACAGCAGCTGATATCACCAGAACTTCGAAGAGGGAAAACAAAAAAAAAATTGAACTCGCCATCTACTAGCATTAAAAAAATAATTTAAGTAACACCAGTACATACTACAGGTCTTTCTGATGCATCGTCGTCCAGTTTCATTAGTCCAAGGAATATATTCTGCAGCCTAATAAGGAAAGGCTCCGGATAAACAGCCCAGTCTTCCCATGCTCTAAAACATGTCATTATCTTTTGCTAAACAGAAAAAATAAAGCACAATTATAATTTTAAATATGCCATGGGTTCAGTGAAATCAGTTTCACGTCTCGAACATTCTTTTAATTCCGAGAATTGTTAAAAGTATGCATGCATGCATGAATAGTACTTGTTTCTGTACAGATGAGCTGTAGCAAGTACTATATAAAGCATCACAGCCAAAGAGTGCACTGCCCAGACTATCACTATTATTGTAGGACAAGTAAACCAACTTAAAGGAAAATCAGAAATACAGCAAGAAGAAAAAAACCAGTTGCTGTTCTTATCAACATAAACAGACCATGAAATTAAAGCCAATACTGTGCCATAACTGCACCATTAATGTAATAATTGTGACAAATTAAAATCCCAAAAATAATGAAGAATGCAAATGTTTTAAAAAGCAGTGCAGACATGGCATAGAGAATTAGTGCATGGCTATTTCACCTCTCAAACCTGGACGTGAATCCAACCAAGCAATTAAAATCTCCTCTCGGTGCCTCTGCTCGTCAGATAGCTCAGTTAATAAAATCTGCTTGTAACTGGACCATACAGACCAGAAGGTCCCAGGCTTGATCCCAGTTTGTGCAGAGTTATTAGATCACAGCCAGGATGAAAGTAAGGGGTTGCTACAAATGGCCTTGACACCGCTAGGCTAGGGAGAAGGAAAATTAATCAGGGTTCCTACTCTGGATCTCTCTTCAGTGAGCATTGTTGTCAAGTCCATGTGTTCATACACGAGGCGAGGGCAGGATCAGGCTCATCTGTGATGCCGCTCACTGTCGAATAACCTGTCAATGCTCACTGCTTAGGTTTACGTATTAAAAAAAAGCCATGTGGTGAGCTACCAGAGGACAATCGGTACTCATGGATCCGTACGCCAGCTGGAGTCAGTGCTGCCAGGAGAGCAGGAGGCAGAAAATTGGTAAAACAATGGTTAAAAAAAAAATCTCCCCTTGTTGATATCTGCAAGGATCCCAAGTGAAATCAATTTGGGCACTCACAACCCAGTTTCTAATGGCTCATGAAGCTGCTGTAATTTGGCACTACTCTTGCTCTAAGATACCATAATGTTGGCTGGTGTGGTAACTTGGGGGGGGGGGGGGGGAGAAACCTAATACTGGTGCAACAAGGGAATACTCTGCTACGGTTGGGGTTGATGCAGATTGGAGGAATCTTAATTCAGCACCCTGCATGTGCTATGCCTAACCTCAAAGTGCTCAATCCTGACTATATGCCAAGCAGTGGGAAAATATTTTATTTCCCACGACTGTCATCTTTGGTGAGTGCTAAGAGGAGGAATAAGGATATATAAATGTAAGCAGCAGCCAGCATGATGAAAATTAGGTACACATAATACAACTATTTGCACTTAGACATTAAATTAATGAATTATAATACATCAAAGAAAAACTACTGAGACTTTATGTAAACTGGTCCTATACTGCTTGATAAATGGTCTCAAAGTGACAGGTGAGCCTGGGCGGGAGTGGTACATTTTGTTTAATGTAGTGCTCAATATAATATTCTTAGCTGAAATTTCTCAGTTTTTTTTTTAAAGTTAATTTGGAGACTCTCCAGTGGAGTTTCTTTCCCTGCTTGGGCACTCAGGAGTGTCAATTGCAAAGAGCGTCCTTGTGCTGCTCCATTAGAGGCAACGGGCAGTGCGGTTCAAACTGGTCTGAGGGCTGCTGCTGAGCAGACCTGCCCTAAAAGCGAGCCCCAAGGCCGTCCAGTTCCAGAGCAGCTCTCAGGGTAGTCTGAAGTCATGTTGTCACTGTTTGTAATGGCGCTGTTCCTTGAAATTTAAATCACCACAGCCAAATTGCAAACTGAAGTTTCTTTGTGACGGCATGAAAATTATTGTTTTTTTAAAAACACAATGAAATTTAGACAAAAGTATTATTTTGTTCTATGAAAAGGGGCAATGCTTTGAAGGAGAACTCCCCCATACTTTCCTTCAACTTTAAACTTCTGATTGCTGCAAAATCGTACCTTGAACTGCTCTGCCTGAAGTCTCGCTTGAATCACTTTATGGGCTTCATGCATATCAGTAAATATCTGAGTGAGCTTGGTTTCAAAACTGTTAAAAGAATAAAACACTTCAAATTACAGAAGCAATGTCTTTCCAAAAATGTTTTAAAAGATTTACAACAAAAGGGGACGAAACTTACTATTTCCTATAATAAGATGCATTGGCTACTTTAGCGCAGGAATTATACAGAATGTCAGACACCAAGTACAACCTTGCTATCTGCAATGAAAAGTAAATATAAAGCATTAGAGAATGGTGCCAGCTTTCTACTTTCAAAAGCCGTCTTACAATCAGCAGTTCCTAGGTAACAGGTGCAAATGTCAATGTCAAATTTGAATACTGCCCTAAATTATTAAACCAATGTATAAAATTATTTAAATTAATTAATCTTGCTGAAGACAACTTTAACTGCAGAGTAAAATACAATTAAACTTGATAATATTTCATGTTATACAGTTGATAGTGGACAAAATCTGCATTAAACAATAACTAAATGATTACAGGAAACTTTGTGTTATCCGGAGGCGAACCGCCGGCAAACTCGAGCCACCGGCAAAAATCAGGAGCTGTTTTTTATTCTTTTCGTTTTTTTTCTTTGCTTTTTTTGAAAAGTCAAGCTCTGCAAGGTCTGTAGCTAAGCAACAGCTTCAGCTAGAGACGCTACAGAGACGCTTGCCGACTGTTTAGAGGCTGTTGCTAAGCAACAGGGTTTGTTGATTCATACGGAGATGAAAATCTCCGTATGTTTCAACATTAGCTCTGGAGTGTCCGGCAGTTTTGAGGGAACGGCAGCAGCTCGGTCCCGTCAGTGCCGGATAGCACAAAGTTTCCTGTACATATTTTAACATGTGTACACAGAATACTTCACTTTTTCAAAGCTTACCTTTTTCTGCAGAGGAGTTTGTAAAATAGAAAGTGATTCTGCAATGCAATCCACTATTTCCTCAGCAGCCTCTGCATTATTCAAACAGAAGACCATAGCATCTCCGATATCGTTTCGATGAGGGGCCAAGCCTCTCAAGATATTCTCCAATTTATCTCTTTGCCTGCAAGTTTTATAGTGTGTTAGCTACACATTACAACTTGTACTTGAACATGTCTGCAACTTGACTTGAAATTTAACAAAAATATACAAAGAACGCTCAGAATTCTCCCTTCCAAATAATTTTTTAAAATGCAGTCACTGCATTAAATAAATCCCTGGCTTGCTATAATAGAATCTACAATGATAATGTTTAACTTATTATGGTAAAAGCAGAAGATAAAAGGGATTCGGCCTTAAATAACTATAATCTGGAACAATGATATAAAAATAGCAATGATCAGGATATTTTACATTGCAGCAAATGAAATTCAATTTACGCATCGACAACCTTTACTATGAAGTAGGATTTAACCTCAGAATTATCTCAGATGAGGCTCTAATATTTTTGGAATTTCACTTAAATTTTCAGGTTGCACTCAATAGTTCTCTTCTGCTCAGTGAAAATGAACGCTTGCTCCCTATGAACTGAAGTATGAGCTTAAACATATAAGGCCAGATTTTGCTGAAAAAAATAACGCCGTCTGACTGACACACGCCGCAATTAATGTGCAAATCAGCCAGCACCTTGTGGCGTGGATGGAATACCCAGTGAATTGCGAATCGCCACAAGTTGCTGATCGATTTGCGCCATTCTGCCGTTAGCTTCATGAAAACGGCATCTTGCACTTAACCTTCCTGTGATTTAATGAAGTTGCTGCATTTGTATATTAATTGTCCAATAAACTCACCGCAGAAAGCTAGTAATTAGCAGCATAAGTACCCTTTTACGGGCGTGATAACTGTCAATTAATCACTGTCCTAGTAAATAAACAATTATAAGTGTGGAGTCTCATTCTTTCAGGTTGTGAATGGTTTTAGGAGATTTTCAAAATGTCAAATTTAATTTTTTTTAAATTCTTACTTTGTGTCTTTTTTCCTTTCTCTCTTGTAATCCAATATTTCTGTTGCTCACTATTTCTTTTTCTGTACCTGATTTGACACTGAATTCACCCACTCTAATTCACCCTCCTTCTCAGTCCTTCCTCAGTTTATTGCTCAATCTTTAAATCTCATTGGTTAAGGAGATACACTGTTGTTCCCATTGTTCACTCAGATGCCTCGTCGCCCTTGCCGCACCATTATCAGCTCGCACTTCCAGTAACTTTATGGGCAAAAATTTCTTAAGTCAAAACATGCAATTACAAGTCTAACTAACGGGTCACACCGCGAGATGCCCTGCTCCAGCAAAATCTGGCCCAAAATATCCAATAATGTAGCATTATCCAGGGTCAAACTAACACCAGTTACTGAATTTGCTCACTAGAAATGGCACTAGCCCTCTCATGTGCTTCAGATAATGGAAGATTAATCACTGAGTGACTTAGGCTATAATCTACGGATCAGTAATTTAAGGGAAAGTGAAAACAGTAGCAAAATATTAATACAGCAAATTACACACAATTATAATTTTTAACGTACAACTCCTGATTTCGTAAAATAATAGTGACACTTCACTGACTCTCCTAAGAACACTGAGCTGGACCAATGTCCATAGCATAAACCTTTTATGTTAGGTTGAAGCACAGAGGCTTCATTGTCACATTGCTGCACAGTCCGCAGTACAGTTGAACAGAAATAACTAGAGAGCCGAGATTCTACTTCCTCGACTATCTCTTTGATCTCAGCAAACCAACAGGTGATTGTTAGATGGGTATCAGATGCTAGCCTACAGGTTATGGTACTGAAAGAGAAAATCAGAGGTGAGGAGCTCAAATCCCACCATGGCAAATTGTTAAATTGAATTCAATAACCTGGTCATTTGTGGGTGGACACCAGAAAATAATCACAAAATCTGCTGGACTGTTGTAAAAACCCAATTGGTTCACTAATGTCCTTCAGGGAAAGGAACCCACCATCCCTACCTGGTCTGCCCTACACATGACTATGGCTGACTCTTAATGCCCTCTGGGCAACTAAGGATGGGCAATAAATGCTGCCTTGCCAGTGCCATCCACATTCCAAGAACAAATTAAAAAAAACACAACTGAACAAGATAGCAGGCTAAAGTAATAGTTTTCTGGACCTTACAATAGATGCTGGGCACAGGTATATTTAAACCTGGGTCCAAGCAGCATTACTTTAATTGATTGTCAGGACAAGGAAAGCAACCCGTTTGCACAGAACCAGGGGAGCACTTCCCATGGATCACCTTCCATTTAACGTCTACCATTTTTGTCTTGTTTCTTCGTAAGTTTACTGTGGCTATATTCCAGCGCGGGATACAATGTGTATTATGTCTGCAGTAAACACATTAAAGTGGCCTAAACACACCAAGTCTTCCAGATCTTTATATAAAATATACATGTAGTATAAACTTAGACCTTAAATAGGGTAGATTTCTGATTTTTGTCAGTGAGGTGTGCATCATAGAAACTCAATTAAAAAAAAAATCTTTTTACTTGCTGTGGTTATTTTGTGATGAAAAGGGTTTTAATTGAGTCAGTGCAGCCCATTGTAATAACTTTTGTAGCATAGGCTACTCATGAACCCAAGACAATGATAAAATGAATATGAAAGAACAATGCTGAATTCCAGCATTTCTTGCAGATACCCTCCCACAAAATCCTGCAATGCTAATGTTACTAGTAAGAGTGATGCACCCATTCACTGTGAGACTGACAACAGAAGTTTGCTTGAAAATCTAAACGATGAGATACAAGGGCCGAATATTTCCTACTATGCTTTCTCCTTTAAGTGAAGAAAGTGTGCTGAAATTTTGTCTATCATAGCTGTATCATTCTAAACACACATACATGGGCCCAGATTTTGCAGTCAGCAGCGAAGTGATGGTGCTCGTCGCTGACCTCAAAGAAAGCTGCCCACAAAGATCTAGCAATCTCTGTGGCGTCAATTTCACCT
The DNA here is from genome assembly GCF_052327205.1 of Somniosus microcephalus. NCBI lineage: Eukaryota > Metazoa > Chordata > Chondrichthyes > Squaliformes > Somniosidae > Somniosus > Somniosus microcephalus. Next base: position 339,823,510 of record NC_140987.1, read on the forward strand.
TTCCCGACATTAATTTGATTCTGGCGTCAAGTCTAGAGGATCGCCAGCGTCCAGCAACAGTGATGTCATCAAGCAGGCTAAGCAGCCAATCACATTGAAGAATTCTCACAGACAGCAAATCAGGAAGTAAAATGCACCGATTATCCTTAACTTTTAATAAAATTTTACGAGTGCGAAATAAAGATGGGGACATACACATGGGATTAAAGTAGCTGAAATATCAAACTTTGAAAAACCCCCAATAATTTCAATATATTAAAAGATATGGAATTTTTAACAATGGAAAAAATTGACATCCCACAACTATAAAATTAGTTTTTCAGGGCCAGAGAGGTTGTTCAGCAGCAATTATGACTTAGTATGCCATTAAAAACCCAGTTACACTTCACTGAACAAGGTTTAACATTTTGGGGGGTGGTTTTAACAGTGATATTAGAGCGTAAAAGCTGAAGTTCTTGTCAGTTCAGTGATTACAAAAAGATTGCCATCTGCGGGGTCTTCAACAGCGGCCCTGTTGAGGAGCAGAGAATCACTGACAGCAACTTCTGGATTTCTGCGTTTACCTGCACACGTGCGGACGCCAGAAGTTGCTGTCAGTTTCACAGGGTAGTGATGCTGACAGTTTCGCCATCATTACAAACATAAAATCCGGGCCATGGTTTCCAGTTCCCACGATGACTGTTTATCCAGAGAGCTGGTGAGCCATAAAGACCAGGACAATGCCAGATTCAATCACAGCTGGGGCAGTGACAAGGGTGCTTTCGTGCTTTTCTGGCCGAGAGGTCACTTTCAGGCATTTGGTCATCTTCTTGGTGACATTAGTTGGCAAGTTTTCAGTGAACTAGCACACACAGGGAGACCACCAACACTGGCCAAAAAGTAAAAACCAGGGTGAACCTGTTCCAGAAACAAGCTATAATGTCATGAGGGAGCACAGTCAGAACACTTCGCACCACAACTGCGGCCCTAGTCTACTCTGCTGCAGAATACTGCTCTGCCTCATGGTCCTGCAGCCGCCACACAAAAATTGTGGATGCGCAGCTAAATGCCACGCATGAGGACGGTGTCAGGGAAGCTCAAGTCCACTCCAACTGAATGGCTCCCAGTGCTATCCCACATTGCCCTGCCTGCCATTTACCACAACGTCACCGTGCTCCGCGAGATGGAAAAAAATTGTCTTTCCCATTCATGAAGTCTTGAAAAACCCATCATGAAGGCGCTTAAAATTGCACTGGCCATTCTGGGAAATAGCAGCCAATATTCATGCAGCTGGTATCGACCTTCTATCTAGATGGACGGAATCGTGGGATGCATGCAACAAAAAGAACTAACACCTCATCACTGACCCAAAATTAGAGGTCCTTGGCTTCGACCTCCCTCGACAGCGCTCAACCCAATCCACACAGGGCATGGACGATGCAGCCACCTGCTCCACAAGTGGAAGGTGATGAATGACCCAACGTGCAACTACGGCCATGAGTCCCAGACCATGGAGCATATCACATCAACCTGTCCACTAAGATCTGTTGCAGGAGGTACCTCATTTCTCCACTCGGCATCTCAGGAGGCCATCAAACGGAGAGCCAAACTAGACATTCCATTATAAGCATTTCCCATCATACGAAAAGTGACAAGGGTGCTACAGTGGCACCACGGTGGCATAGTGGTTAGCACTGTTGCCTCACAGCGCCAGGGACCCGGGTTCGAATCCGGCCTCGGGTGACTGTGCAAACTCCACACAGACATTCTCCCCGTGTTTGCGTGGGTTTCCTCCCACAGTCCAAAGATGTGCGGGTTAGGTTGATTGGCTATGATAAATTGACCCTTAGTGTTAGGGGGATTAAATACATGGGGTTACGGGGATAGGGTGGGATATGTGTTGGTGTAGGGGTTGCGGGGATCGGGTGGGATATGTGTCGGTGCAGGCTTGATGGGCCGAAATGGCCTCTATCTGCACTGTGGGGTTTCTGTGATTCTGTGGGTCTCAGCATTTCTAGGTTAGGAAGGAGAAAATTAACCAGAAATCCCATTCCCAATTACTATCCAGCAACTCCTGCTGGAAGCAAATATGAGGGGAAATGAGCAAGGACGGGATCTGGCTCAGTTCTGATAATCTCCATGGCCAAACAGTCTGCAAACATAACCATCGAGGTTCACACATCAACAATAGTGCTTTTGCAAAGTATTACCAGTCAACTGAGACCTACGGAACTGAACTCCAGCAAAAGGTCATGGGCCCGAAGGTTCGCTAGGGGCGCAATCAGCAAATTGCGTCCAGAATGCGCTCAACTCTGAGCTAGTTTTGCCGAGGTGAAGTTATGGCCAAGTTTCCATACAAACTCATTAGCATATGTCCAAACATAAAATCTCCCATGAATCAGCACAATCAATCGGCGTAATCAAACATAAATGATTCATGACTGGAACAGGGCCAAGGGCTAGGGTGGAGTAGTATAAAAGGCAAGGAGAAAAAATTCCCCTTCAGACCACAAGGGAAGCAGCACTTTTCTCTCTGTTTAAACCAATTGATGATTTCTGCAGCAGCAGGGCAGACCTGTGGCTTCAATTGACTACTGGTCAGGTGATTAACACTGGATTAATGTGACCAAGGGTGTCTGTGTGCCCGAGAAACTAGGTGCAATGCAATGAACTGAAACCAGCCATTCCAACCTGGGTGCATGGCCAGTATTGTGGGCAGGAACTGGTTCAGACGAAAAGACTGTTGAACTAGCGTAAAAGATCATGAATACTTGAGCGTAAGGTAGATATGGGTGCAACTCACTTACGCTTAAAATGTGCAACCTTATGTGGTATTTGTTTTGATCAATACATTTAGGGATTCCTGCAAGCAGTTATATAGAGATTCCTGCAGACAGTTATATAATAGTCATTTAGAGATTCCTACAACAGATATTTACAGATTTCTGCAGGCAGTTAAGTAGAAATTCACAGTCATCATCTTATAAAGACAGTAGCACTCACTCATCCTTCAGTTGCCCCTTCTTCGCTGGTTCCTCTTGTTCAACTGGCACTTCCACTTCTCCGTCCTCTGGCATACCTTGCAAATAGGGATTCATAGGTGGAGGATGCCACACTGAACCATATTTAAATATTCGGAAATCCTCTGTTCGCCATTTAGTAGGAGAATCACCCTAAGTGTACAGAAACAGCATAAGCAACTTGGATTTCAAAACTGTATCTTAGTTTGGATCAATATTTCTCAGACAATAAAGTAATTGGGCAGTACTTATATAAATTCTGGAGCAAATTAAATAGTTTAGCTACAACCCTTGACTTTATTATATTCGAATATAGCAGTATGACATTTGGAGTGTATTGTTATTTCCCCTGAATGTAACATCTTCAGCTGAAGAAAATTAAAACATAGTAAATAAGGTTAACTAACTGTTAAACAGGCACGCCAACACCAAAACAAGGGAGGCTATTGCTATTAAAAAGAACAAACTAATTGAAATGTTTGTAACTTTAATTCACCTGCAGAATAGAAAACAGCTTCCATCTATAGTATATGTGTGCTGGGTTCTTGTTCTCAAATAGGAATCTGGTAAAGGAGTTGATGAGAAAAATAGTCACATCATGTCACTACATTAATAGAAAAGGTGATTAAAACCATCGAGAGGTTATTAATTTTTACCTAAACTGGGGATTATTAATTTCTCGATTCATAATTACAGCTTCAAAAATTGGTCCCTCACGCACCACAAATTCGATCATTCGATGAATTAGGCACAATAGGTTCCTAACAGAACAAAAGAAAATTAAAAATTGTTCAAAAATACCCAGTTAAACATATCTTAAATACTAGCAAATGACAGAAGTACTTTCAAAAGTGAAAGCCATTGAATCAACAGAAATAAGACAAGCTTCGAAGTTGATGCTGTCCCCTTTCTCAGTGTAATCCACAATCTTAAAACAATTGGTGCAGTGTTTCAAAATATATAAAGCAGATCTCCAATCCAACAGAAAACTTCCACAACTACAACCGACTATATTTTTTACTGCATTACTTACTACTATCAGCTACTACAGGCAATATTCTTGCAATTGCATTTAAAAGTTTAAACTTAAAAAAAAACAGTTTGTGCGAATTTTGTACTCATCAGTGCGAAGGATGTTAGTGCTGGAGAATGGAACACTTTTCCATTCTGGGCAGTTAGATGTGGAGTAAAGCTCCCTCTACTCTGCTCCAACGATGGGCCTCAGCCCCAACCTCAAAAGCACCCCTAATGCACTCGTGACATTTTTCCATTTCCCACAACAACCATCCTGTGGCCTCTCACGTGAGATTGCCAGTTTTCTGCTCTAGTCCCATGCCCACTGGGAAATGGATTGAGAATGCCCAAACTTATTTCACAGATCTATTTTACACCTAGCAGACAGAAGAGGCTGGGCAAGATCTGAACCCAGGTCTCTTATGATGAAAGGCGAGTGTCTAACCCACTGCACCACCCAATTCCCCCTCCCCATACGTATAAGCGAATTATTTTTCTAGCATACGTATATATTACCATGGTTTTGGATGGTACATTTTCCTACAGTTGTACTTACTTCCACTTTATTTATATCAAAAAAAAACAGGAATGGTATTGTGTACAAAATTCAGGAGCAATGACAAATATCAATGCCAACTTAGCATTTATAGCTCAATATTTAACCTTTTAAAGCCACAATATACAACAGGACCTTGTTAGGCACTAAGCTAATTTGAATTGCTGTTGAGGTGCAATTGCAAAGAAGTGAAATGCAGTATTTGAAAATATTGATACACTTGCACTCTGGAAGCCTCAATTTAGTCAATCCTTTCTGATATTCGCTGCTAAATGTCCCAACTTCAATAACCACCAAGTTACTGTACAACAGTTACAAGTCATTATAAACATGTGCTTCAAGGAACATAAAGGCAATGGATGGATGCACTAACTTGGATTGCATTTTAATTCTGGTACATGCCATTATGACAAAATACTCCACTAGTGTAGTTCTTGGTGTTTTGCTGACGTATATTGCAGCTTTAAAACAAAATTGTTAAAACACAACCATGTTCTAATATCCACAAGATTTTTAGAATGTTACAAAAAAAATCTGAAAATAACAAATCAACGTTATAAGTTGGTTTCACAAATCCATTGTAGCTGGTACACACAAGTATAGAAGTTGTTATTTGCAGTGTAAGCATTACCTGAAAGTACCAAGTGTCCATAATTCATGTGGCCGAGTTGATTACTAATAGTAAAAACTACCAAAGAGTGAGGAGCTAACAGGCTCAAACCGTGGTTGCGCATCCTTGTTATCCCACGAAGCCCTGGATATTCGCACGGAACAGTGAAAACCAGCACCAGGCTCTACTCAGTTCAGCGTCCTGAGGCACCAGCAGGTCGCCACTTCAGTCCCCTGTTCCTCGGGTCCATTCATTGCGCTGTGACTAAGGCACACTCTATCCACAAATCTATTTTTCTGGTTGTTTTAAGCTATTACGTACCAAGAGTCCCCATTCCTCTGAGCAAGACATCACAGCACAAGCTGAACCAAGTTAATTACTCAGCAACATCAAAGTATAAGTCAACACTTCAACAATATTTTAGTAACAAAGTAAAAAAGACCTCTCTGCCAAAATTAGTTTAAAAAAGCCTCCACAAACTTCTAGTTATAATTAATGAAAGCATTATTTCAATATAGAAGGAATAGTTAACTCTAGTTAATGGGTCATTTTATTTTAAGCCATTCCTAGGGCTAATTATTGATAATTCATGATCTGAAAGTGGAGTTAACGGAATATTTCTAGAACTATATGGTTGCTCGCAGAAATGGGGCCCATCCTTTAAGGCACGTAAGCATGTGTGGAAAAAAATCCTTTTGTCTACTGAACGTCTTGTCGCAAATAGGCTGCTTAGTCGTAGTAGCAGTAGTAGTAAGAATGAACTGAAAGTGTACCTTTCTGTTGGGATAACCACTTTGACTACGGCTTCGGACAGAGTCTGCACATGAAGTCACATCAAATAGTAAAAATATAAAGAATGTGAGTATTGGCTGGTGAAACACTGCAGGACATACAGCATCAAGAACAAAACAAAAGCAACAGTTGATATTTTAATGCTATGTTTAGCTGGCGTTTAATCAGAAAACAAAAAAAAATTACAAAAACAGACGTAAAGCACTAAATACTCCAAAACAGCTTACTCACCAGGGCATTTGGCCTAACATATAAAATCTATACATCTGGATTTTGATAAAAGTTTGCTCTCCTTTGATTGTTCTGTAGCACACGCTACTCTAGGGAGTACTGCTGGGTTCAATCATCAGTTGCTGGGCCTCAGTACAGAAATAGTCTAAAATATCACTACATGGCTATATGCAGAGTATCACAAAATGCAAAATATAATAATTTTGGTGTTGTGGGAATCAGAAAGTCAATTCTTAAAAACCCGAGTTTAAAAGCACAAGTTCTGTTTTAACTTGGATAAAAGCAACAGTATTGCAGAGGTTATAATTAATGATATCCTGCAGTACTGAGGTTACCCAGTTATTTTACAACATCTCAAGACTTTGGAGGTGGGTAATAGCATGCCTGCACGCCAAAATAAAGCAAAAAAAAGTTTAAAGAAGTCCACTGTGCAACAACAGTACAAGATCATGACCACCTATTATTGGGACACAATGAGCTGAAAACAATCGGTTCTGTATGTGATACATTTGGTTGAATCTGTAACTGAATTACTAGTGCAACAGACAACCAAGATCAGTATCAATCAAAAAGGCTAGAGTTGAGAAAAAGTTGTGCGTCTTCAACATGGGAATGAATCTTTATTTTACTAATTGTAAACAAACATATTTACACTGCATAAGGCACCTCTTAGAACATATTTAAATTCTACATATAGAGTGAAAGTTGATCACTAAAATACAGACTTCGATTTAGACAGTAAGAAAATTTAAAGAGTTTGTTTTTAAGAAGCTGAATATAGGGAGTTAGGAGGTAAATTAAAAAATAGGACCTCAAAGGTAGTAATCTCAGGATTGCTACCAGTGCCACGTGCTAGTCAGAGTAGAAATAGAAGGATATTTCAGATGAATATGTGGCTAGAGGAATGGTGTGAGGGAGAGGGATTCAAATTCTGGGGACATTGGAACCGGTTCTGGGGGAGGTGGGACCAGTTCAAACCGGACGGTTTGCACCTGGGCAGGGCCGGGACTGATGTCCTAGGGGGAGTGTTTGCTAGTGCTCTGGGGGAGGGTTTAAACTAAAATGGCAGGGGGTTGGGAACCTGAGCAGGGGGACAGAGGAAAGGGAAACAAGGATAAAAGAAAAAGATAGGAAGGAGAAAAACCAAAAGTGGCACTCAGAGAAATCAACAGTTTAAATCAAACATGGCCACAGTAAATAATAATTCTAATGGGTCTAACAGCGTTAAAAAAACAAGCCTGAAGGCTTTGTGTCTTAATGCGACGAGCATTCGTAATAAGGTGGATGAATTGGCTGCGCAAATAGAGGTAAACAATTATGATTTGATTGGGATTATGGAAACATGGCTCCAGGGTGGCCAAGGCTGGAAACTCAACATTCAGGGGTATTCAATATTCAGGAAAGATAGGCAAAAAGGAAAGGGAGGTGGGGTAGTATTGCTGGTTAAAGAAGGGATTAACACAATTGTAAGGAAGGATATTAGCTCTGATGATGTGGAATCTGTATGGGTAGAACTGAGAAATACCAAGGGGCAGAAAACGTTAGTGGGGGTGGTATATAGACCTCCAAACAGTAATGCGGAGGTTGGGGATGGCATTAAAAGGGAAATTAGAGAGGCGTGTAATAAGGGCACGGCAGTCATCATGGGTGACTTTAATCTACATATAAATTGGACTAACCAAATTAGTAACAATATTGTGGAGGAGGAATTCCTGGACCAATATGTCGAGGAACCAACCAGAGATCAGGCCATCTTAGACTGAGTATTATGTAACGAGAAAGGATTAATTAACAATCTTGTTGTACGAGGCCCCTTGGGTTGGAGCGATCATAATATGATAGAATTCTTCATTAAGATGGAGAATGAAGTTGTTGACTCAGAGACTAGGGTCCTGAATTTAAATAAAAGAAACTATGATGGTCTGAGGCACGAGTTGGGTAGGATTGATTGGGGAATGTCACTCAAAGGGTTGACGGTGGATAGGCAATGGCAAACATTCAAAGATCGCATGGATGAACTACAGAATTTGTTTATCCCAGTTTGGCATAAAAATAAATCAAAAAAGGTGACTCAACCGTGGCTAACAAGGTAAATTAGAGATAACATAAGATCCAAAGAGAGGACATATAAATTGGCCAAAAAAAAGCAGCAAACCTGAGGATTGGGAGCAGTTTAGGATTCAGCAAAGGAGGACAAAGGGATTAATTAAGAGGGGGAAAATAGATTATGAAAGTAAGCTTGCAGGGAACATAAAAACTGACTGTAAAAGCTTTTATAGATATGTGAAGAGAAAAAGATTGGTGAAGTCAAGCGTAGGTCCCTTGCAGTCATAATCAGGGGAATTTATAATGGAGAACAAAGAAATGGCAGACCAATTAAATACACGGTGGCATAGTGGTTAGCACTGTTGCCTCACAGCGCCAGGGACCCGGGTTCGAATCCGGCCTCGGGTGACTGTCTGTGTGGAGTTTGCACATTCTCCCCGTGTTTGCGTGGGTTTTCTCCGGGTGCTCCGGTTTCCTCCCACAGTCCAAAGATGTGCGGGTTAGGTTGATTGGCTATGATAAATTGACCCTTAGTGTCAGTGGGGTTACAGGGATAGGGTGGGATATGTGTTGGTGTAGGGGTTACGGTGATCGGGTGGGATATGTGTCGGTGCAGGCTCGATGGGCCGAAATGGCCTCTATCTGCACTGTGGGGTTTCTGTGATTCTGTGATATTTTGGTTCTGTCTTCACAAAGGAGGACACAAATAACCTCCCAGAGATGCCAGGGATCATAGGGACTAATGAGAGGGAGGAACTGAAAGAAATCAGTATTTGTAGGGAAATGGTGTTGGGGAAGTTGATGGGATTGAAGGCCGATAAATCCCCAGGGCCTGATAATCTACATCCTAGGGTACTTAAGGAAGTGGCCCTAGAGATAGTAGATGCATTGCTGGTCATCTTCCAGAACTCAATAGACTCTGGAACAGTACCCATGGGTTGGAGGGTAGCTAATGTTACCCCACTATTCAAAAAAGGTAGTAGAGAAAAAGCGGGGAATTATAGACCGGTAAGCCTGACATCGGTAGTGGGGAAAATGCTACAGTCCATTATAAAAGATGTAATAGCAGAGCACTTGGAAAACAGTGACAGGATCGGACAAAGTCAACATGGATTTACAAAAGGTAAATCGTGCTTGACTAATCTACTGGAATTTTTTGAGGATGTAACTGGTAAAATAGATAAGGGAGAACCAGTGGATGTGGTGTATTTGGACTTTGAGAAGGCTTTTGATAAGGTCCCGCATAAGAGATGTTCCCGGCCATCGGGAACATCCTTCCTGCATCTAATCTGTCCAGGCCTGACAGAATTTTATAGGTTTCGATGAGATCCCCTCTCAATCTTCTAAACTCCAGTGAGTATAAGCCCAATCGACACAATCTCTCCTCATATGTCATTCCTGCCATCCCAGGTATCAGCCTCGTGAATCTTCACCGCACTCCTTCCATGGCAAGAACATCCTTCCTCAGATAAGGCGACCAAAACTGCACACAATACTCAAGGTGTGGTCTCACCAAGGCCCTGTACAACTGCAGCAAGACATCCTTGTTCCTGTACTCGAACCCTCTTGCTACGAAGGCCAACATACCATTTGCCTTCTTAACCGCCTGCTGCACCTGCATGCTTACCTTCAGCGACTGGTGCACAAGAACACCCAGGTCTCTTTGCACTTCCCCTTCTCCCAACCTATTGCCATTCACATGGCACATGGGATTGGGGGCAAGGTATTGACTTGGATAGAGAACTGGTTGGCAGATAGAAAGCAAAGAGTTGGAATAAACGGGTCGTTTTCCGAGTGGCAGGCAGTGACTAGTGGGGTACCGCAAGGATCGGTCCTAGGACCCCAGCTGTTCACAATATATATTAATGATCTGGACGAGGGAATTGGATGTAATATCTCCAAATTTGCAGACGACACAAAGCTGGGTGGGAGGGTATGCTGTGAGGAGGATGTCGTGAAACTCCAGTACGATTTGGACAGGTTGGGTGATTGGGCAGAAACATGGCAAATGCACTATAATGTGGATAAATGTGAGGTTATCCACTTTGGTGGCAAAAACAGGAAGGCAGATTATTATTTGAATGGCAATAGGTTGGGAGAAGGGGAAGTGCAAAGAGACCTGGGTGTTCTTGTGCACCAGTCGCTGAAGGTAAGCATGCAGGTGCAGCAGGCGGTTAAGAAGGCAAATGGTATGTTGGCCTTCGTAGCAAGAGGGTTCGAGTACAGGAACAAGGATGTCTTGCTGCAGTTGTACAGGGCCTTGGTGAGACCACACCTTGAGTATTGTGTGCAGTTTTGGTCGCCTTATCTGAGGAAGGATGTTCTTGCCATGGAAGGAGTGCAGTGAAGATTCACGAGGCTGATACCTGGGATGGCAGGAATGACATATGAGGAGAGATTGTGTCGATTGGGCTTATACTCACTGGAGTTTAGAAGATTGAGAGGGGATCTCATCGAAACCTATAAAATTCTGTCAGGCCTGGACAGATTAGATGCAGGAAGGATGTTCCCGATGGCCGGGGAGTCCAGAACCAGGGGTCATAGTCTAAGGATAAGGGGTAAGCCAGTTAGGACTGAGATGAGGTGGAATTTCTTCACCCAGAGAGTGATGAACCTGTGGAATTCTCTGCCACAGAGGGCGGTGGAGGCCAGTTCATTAAATATATTCAAGGAGTTGGATATATTTCTTAAGGCTAAAGGGATCAAGGGATATGGGGAGAAGGCAGGGACAGGGTACTGAATTTGGATGATCAGCCATGATCTCATTGAATGGCGGAGCAGGCTCGAGGGGCCGAATGGCCTACTCCTGCTCCTATCTTCTATGTTTCTATGTCTATGTTTCTATGTAAAAAGTGATTAGGGCATTTAGTTAGCATCTAAGAAACTTAAAACAGCACATTTAGAGTACTGTGCACAGTTCTGGTCACCATATTACAAAAAGAATATCGAAGCACTAGAGAAAGTGCAAAAAAGATTTACAAGGATGATACCAGAACTAAAAGGGTACAACTATCCGGAAAGACTAGGACTTTTTAATTTAGAAAAAAGACCGAGAAGTGACCTGATAGAGGTCTTTAAAATTATGAGGGGTTTAATAGGGTAGACGTAGAGAAGATGTTCCCCCTTGTGGAGCAGTCCAAAACTAGGGGCCATATATATAAGATAGTCATTAATAAATCCAATAAGGAAGTTGTTGAGGCAAAAAGCATAGATGCATTTAAGGGGAAGCTAGATAAACACACGAGGGAGAAAACACTAGACGGATATGTTGATAGGCTGAGATGAAGTAAGGTGGGAGGAGGCTTGTGTGGAGCATAAATACTGACACAGTTGTGTTGGGCCGAATGGCCTGTTTCTGTCCTGTAAAATTCTATGTAATAATAGTGGCTTGATCAGAATTATATAGCTTGAGTGTTACCTATGACACGCTAATAATGAAGGCCAACTAGCAATAAATAAAAACAGCAGGAACATGCTGAAAGGATGTGAAAAAAATGTTTAAGATGTAATCCACGATAGTGAAGCAGGGCTGCTTTTTTGAGTAGCTCTATGGATATTTGAGTCAAGTACTTTTTTGTAGAGCAGACAATGCTGGTGTGACAGATGTTTTAATATATATTAGATAGACACTAGAGGTAGGTTGTGATCATTGTGATTTCAAACTGTTGACTGATCCCCTATTTTGGGAAACTAAAGTTATTATGAAGGACCAATAGAATGTAGTGCACGCCTGAAATGTTTCATTCCTATTACAGTATTTGCATATCAAAATGGACAGCACAAATCATTTTTTTCATAACTAAGCTTCCCAACTCTACTTAAACTGGTTGTTAAATGACGCTGCCTTCAAAATACCACAAAGACAAACTGATAAAGTGCAGTACATTCCAGCTTGTTTGGAAAAAAAAATCTATTTCATTCCATATTAGGTGTCAATTTTGGGTTGAATTGAACTGTTGACGCCAAGGTCCCAAAGACACGTGAATAAATAACACCAGCTCCACATGTATTTCTATATACTTTGACATCTCAGTGACCAGATGCTACTTGCAAGAGCCTCAACATTTATTGCAATTTATATCTACAAAAAACAAAATTTAAAGAACGAGTAATGGAAGTCAACCTTCAAACATTTAAACAAATGAAGACTTACAACACTAGACCTACAGTAATATTTTTATAAGCACATTTAATTTTTGATTCTCTAGCATGCACAGAAATCATTCACATCTTTTTACCTTCTCAAATTCCTCCTTGGATTTTGATGGTGGCAGTGGCATATCGGGGTTCCTCAGCCTCGCTCTAGGCTGTGCATTAAAAGGTAAACCCGATGGAGGAGGAGGAAGAGTCAATTCCATCATAGCTGGTGGAATGTATATAGGGTATGGGGGGGTGGGCACTGCCTTCCCCCAACCCAGCTTCATTTCATAACCCATTATAAATTTCCCTGTAAACATGACACCACACCTGATCTTTAGCACATCAGATAATTTGGTTTCCCTTTTAAGTATTAGTCTACCAAGTTAATTTAAAATGTACTAACCATGAACGCTCAAGAGGACACAATTTCAAATTAAGTTACATCGAAAAAGCTACATCTAAATAGCTGTCCCGCAATTTGTTAATACTTTGTACTTAGTGTTTATTTTTATGATGTCTTTAAAAAACAAAGGCCTAGAAATTCAGTGGGCCTTGCGCCCACTTAGCGCCTAAAGAGGTCTTTTGCGCCGGCGGGGTGGTAGCGCTGAAATTGAGTGCAGCGGTATTGGCGGCGGTAGCCGTTAGCGCTGCGCCGGGACCGATGACGTCATCGGTGTGCGCGGTGGCCCGTAACGCCCCGAAACCGCGCCGATCCCCATATTTATTTGCGCCCGCCTCCTCCGAAGCGGGCGCAAACAGCGAACAGAAAACGGGGCCGTCCTGCTGCCATAGTGGGGCGCTTTAAAGCTGAAGGTGCGTCCGGCCGCTTTTTCGGCGGCCGCCTGCCCGCACCTCCTTCCCCGGCCTCCTCCACCCCCCCCCCCGCGGCATTGCCGGCTGGTTTCCGTGGAGCCCGGCACTTCTCCGTTGTGCCGGGCTCTTTTGCCGGCACTCGCGATCGGGGCTCCGGCCGCTGCAGGCACCTCCCCCTTAAGAGAAGGGGGAGGCCTGCAGTACCGCAGCCTGCCGCACCGCATCGGGTGGCGCTGCAGCAACTAGCGTGCCGATATTCAGTTGCAGCGCCCCAAACGGAGGCGGGCACACCCTGGTATAGCGCCCGCTTCCGAATTGGGGCGCAGAAGACGAATATACGGCGTGCGCTAATGCCTCCCCGCCCAGCGCTAACTTTTGGGCGCGAGCGAGCTGCCCGCGCCAAGTGAATTTCTAGGCCTAAATCTTTACCTATAACTAAAACATATTGGCCCAGAAATTGATGGAAAAAATAATGGTGACTTCATGGTGCCCGCCATTATTAGTGCAGAAAAAGCCAGCAAAGAGATACGCCATGAGTTGCAAATCGCCACAAATTGCTGGACGATTTGCGCCACTCCGCCTTTAGCCTTGCAAAAACGGGAGCTTAACATCAACATCCCCATGAGTGTCAAGAAATTGCTGAATTTGTGCAGTAAATAAATACGAGTGACATTTAGGGCTGGTATTGCATATCGTAAGGATCCTGTTAATGATGTGATTTGTGGTCCTGACATGAAACTCAATCTCGGAGGCCCAGAAAGGGAATAATTGAAACTGCGGAGTCTCACTCTTGCAGGTAGTAAATTGTTCCTAGAGCTTTTTTTTTCCTAACTTTAACTTTTTGTCTTTTTTTTCTCTCTTAATCCAATCTTTCTTTCCCTCTGTTTATTTCTTTATCTGTATCTAATTTGACTATAATTCACCATATTGCCTTCTCCATCATCCCCCGTTTCTTTCTCTATCCTTAAATTTAATTGGCTGAGATAGACCATTGGACCCATTGTTCATGATGTCCCAGATGCCCTTTGACCTTGCCGCGCTGTTATCAATTCCCAGTTGCAACAATTTGCGGTGCAAAAATAATACGACCTGAAAGGTGAGGAAAAAACCCAATTCACGGTGCTCGCCGCAAGGTGCCCCACTCCGGCAATTTCTGGGCCATAATTTATTTACTGTAACTTATCAAATTCACAAAAGTACTCTAAAGTTTGAAACTAAATTAATATCAGCTTCACACAAAAATGTTGAAATGTTTATGTTTAAATGAAACTGAGTCTTTGTCAACTGTTGCACATCGTGGTACAGCCTTGAAGCTGATGGCAGGTTTGCAAGAGATGACCAAGATCACCCAGTGTCAGATAATACTCCTGAATACCATATCCCGCAATCTAACTCCGTACAAACGTGCCTTCTACTTTGTTCTACTTACCATTGAGAGATTTGAGGGCTTTATCTGCATGTTTTCTATTCATGAAGGCAACAAAGCCACAGTTTCGGAGTCTAGCTCGCTCTTCCTCTGTTCTAGGCCACATGATTTTTACGCTTGCCAAAGGGCCAAACTTGCCAAATTCCTTGCAAAGCATCTCTTCGTCCATCTAACAGAAGCACAGAAAAATCTGTTACCAAAAAACTGACTCATTAAAAAATATGGAACCCCAAGTGTCAAGTATGCTAAAATGTGACAAGCTACAATAAACGCTTGAAGATACCTGCGGGTTTATGTTTCCGACATACAAGTTTGTAGTATGAGGATCCCCTGAATCATATGATCCTGGCGTATCATCAAGCACTAGATACAAAGTAAAAATAATGCATTTCATATTAGCAATTTGTATTTTTGCAATACATAAATACACGCTTCGTCTTTGAAGTCTTAAGATGGTGTTGTAATTTAAGGGACTTTAGCATTAAATTGTAAGGTATTTCACGCCCTAACTTAACAAGAATACCTCACTTCTAACTCCCTTCATGTGAACTAGATATCACTTAGGACATGTACTACAAATTTAAAAAGTAAAAGGGAGCTAACATTTTTGATGACTAGAGTTCAAATCTGTACAACATAGCAAGGGATTAATAAATTAACTTTGCCTGCAAAGCAATGGTTCAATGTGTACTATTAACATTCTACTGTGAATCAAAATAGTGAAATGAATGCTCACAGACACGCCTGTTTATCTGTTGTTCCAGTTCAGCAGGCATGGGTTCAAATCTACTTGGTCTTAAATTTCCATCTTTAATCTTTTTTTTATTTTTATGTCTCTCTTCACGCTCTTCCTGAATCCTGTAGGGATGTTAAAAAAGACACCATCCTAAATAATGTGTAATAAGTACTCAATTCTATTTTTCTAAGAAACCATTGCTGTATTCATTTAAGAAACTATGATTTAATATTCAGTTCACAGTACACTTACTGTTTGAGCTCTTCTTTAAATATTTCCAGATTACTCTTCTTTTTTTCATCTTTTACTTTTTTGATAGTCTATTTTAGGTGAATGGAGGGAAAAAAGTTACTTATCCTGTACAGAACAATTATGCTAAGACACACTCAAAGCCCTACTGCAAAGTTCTTTGTCAGAAGTTAAACAGCACTTGAAGTCATTACTTGACTGGCATTCCAAATTAGAAACAAACTTTCAAAAATTCCAACACATTTCCTTAATTCTATCCTTAAAATGTATATTTTCCTTAGAGTTAACTAACTGTATAATTATGCATTGGTGCAAACTTAGCTTCTTGATTAAAAATATGCAGTTTTCTCCACACTATTTAAGTCATTCACTGTCCTGAAAGAAGTTAACCAGAAAGATTGGTTGATATTCTTGATACAGAAGAGAATACTTTCAACATAAAGTATTCCGCCATCTAGGTCTGTTTAAAAAAAAAATGCACAAACTGCAGAAATGTTTCTCCCATCTTACAGGGGATGGTTAAAACTTCATGCAACTTCCCACCTTCATAGTAACCCTCCCTTCCAGCTCTCAAGCTTCCCATGAAGCTGTTATGGTGACGTCAATAATGGGCCTCTCAGCAAATCAACCCATAAATACAATGAGGAATGGCATCCAATGTTTGGTCTTGAATGCTGGCTGAGAGGCATCAGAGTTCAAAAACCTCAGAATAAGATAACTACGACAATGTGCGCCAAAACGAAAGGCATCACCCACAAATACTTTAAACATAGATCACAGGTCATTGATTTCTAGCACATGAATGCAGTGAGTCCTTTTCATATTAGGTGAGTTGCAAACAAGTGTATGATTAGGGTAGGATGGTCAAAGTACTGTTTAAGTTCAAAATGTTTTCAGATAAATGGCCAAAGTGATTGAGGATTTCCAATATTTTCAAAAGAAACCAGGACATCATTGGCGAACTTCAATATGCAAAACTAAACTGAAGGGATATCACTTTTGAAAATCAGATGCAGTACCAATACACAAAATAGTTAAGAGTTTGGCCTGCCTTAAAACAGAATCTAATCGACACCCCTTTCTCAAACCACTTTAGAAAGCTGCTTAAAATTTAGCTTGGGCCCCTCAATCCACCTACTCCCTCGTAAAGGGGTTGCCTCATACTGACATAGTCTTGGGGGTTCCTACGGCCATCCAGTACCTCAGTCGTGTGAGCCAAGATAATGAGCACCTTCAGGCTATTTAAATGTAAAGACATCAAAGCCAAGGGTGATCCTGTGCTCACCTACCATCCAATTTGGAAGCACCTACAGCAGGAATCACTGAGCAGCCATCTGGAGAGGGACTGATTTTCTTGTCCCTTATCAGCCCAGTTAACTTAGCTCAGGCCAGCCACTGAATCCGGAACCATGCTGGACAAGAGAGCTATAAAATTCAGATGATACATCTCTTACACTGCTTGTCCAGCATCCAGTCCTGGATGAGCCATATTTCCTCCGTTTAAATACTGGGATGACTGAATCCATCATCTTCGGCCCTCACCCCACCCCCCTCCTTGTTGCCGATTCCATTTCCCTCTTTGACCACTGTCTCAGGTTGAACCAGGCTGTTTGCAACCTCACCGTCCTTTCTGACCACATGCTAAGCTTCTAACATATCCTCTGCATCACAAAGGCCTCCACCTCTGTAACATGGCCTGTCTCTGCCTCTGCTCATCTTATTGAAATGTACATCCCCGCTTTTGTTACCTCTAGACTTGACTATTCCAATGCTCTCCTGGCCAGCCTCCCATCTTCCATAAACTTGAGCTCATCCAAACTCTACTGTCCATATCCTAACACGCACAGAGTCTCACTCATCCATCAACCCTGTGATTGCAGACCTACATTGGCTCCCGGTCCCAAAAAGCCTCAAATTTAAAATTCTCATGTTCAAATCCCTTCATGGGCTCACTCCTCCCTATCTCTGTAATCTTGCCCAGCCCTACAATCCTCTAAGAACTATGTGTTCCGCCAGCTCTGGCCTCTTGAGCATCCACCACTCCCTTCAGCCCACTATTGGCAGCTGTGCCTTTAGCCATCTAGTCCCCCATCGCTCCCTATGCTTCTCCGCCTCGCTCCTCCTTGAAAGCCACCTCTTTGACCAAGCTTTAATCGTCATCCTTCCGAATATCTCCTGCTTTGGCTTGGTGTTGATTTTTGTCTGATTATACTTCAGTGAAGCGTCGTCATATAATTTACAACAGCCCACTACTAGTGGGTAAATATAAATTATTATATAACCGTTTATTATACGTACAGGTTTCTTCACTTCAGAAGGTACAGTTGGTGTAGAAGGTACTTCTTTTTGTGTCGTTTTTATTTCGCCAAACTTAGCTTTAGGTTTATATAGTTTAGTCTTCCTTTCGTCTCTTTCCCTCTCATCTGAAAAATGAATCCAAAAGGCACAATCACCAAAGAAGTGAAATATCCAAACTCCCAAAGTGAATGTCCGGTCTAATGCTGCAGTTATACTGTAGGTATCATTGAGACTGGTATGTGCCTTTAGAGTGGTGTGTCTTTTTTTTTTATTCGTTCATGGGATGTGGTTGTCGCTGGCAAGGCCAGCATTTATTGCCCATCCCTAGTTGCCCTCGAGAAGGTGGCGGTGAGCCGCCTTCTTGAACTGCTGCAGTCCGTGTGGTGAAGCTACTCCCACAATGCTGTAATGTAGGGAGTTCCAGGATTTTGACCCAGCGACGATGAAGAATCAGCGATATACTTTTAAGTCAGGATGGTGTGTGACTTGGAGGGGAACTTGGAGGTGGTGGTGTTCCCATGCACCTGCTGCCCTTGTCCTTCTAGGTGGAAGAGGTCGCGGATTTGGGAGGTGCTGCCGAAGAAGCCTTGGCGAGTTGCTGCAGTGCATCTTGTAGAGGGTACACACTGCAGCCACGGTACGCCAGTGGTGGAGGGAGTGAATGTTTAAGGTGGTGGATGGGGTGCCAATCAAGCGGGCTGCTTTGTTCTGGATGGTGTCGAGCTTCTTGAGTGTTGTTGCAGCTGCACTCATCCAGGCAAGTGGAGAGTATTCCATCACACTCCTTACTTGTGCCTTGTAGATGGTGGAAAGGCTTTGGGGAGTCAGGAGGTGAGACACTCGTCGCAGAATACCTAGCCTCTGACCTGCTCTTGTTGCTACAGTATTTATGTGGCTGGTCCAGTTAAGTTTCTGGTCAACGATGACCCCCAGGATGTTGATGGTGGCCGTTTCGGCGAAGTAATGCCGTTGAATGTCATGGGGAGGTGGTTAGACTCTCGCTTATTGGAGATAGTCATTGCCTGGCACTTCTGTGGCGCAAATGTTACCTACCACTTATCAGCCCAAGCCTGAACGTCATCCAGGTCTTGTTACATGCAGGCATGGACTGGGGCAGCAACACGTTGTACCAGCTCTTTCACATGACTTGCTAATCAGGGGAAAACAGCTCGGAACATACACACTTAAATATATGCAATGAGACATGTTTGCTGGTCTCCAACTTCTAGCAAAATTTCAATTAGAAGACAGCCAATAGGACATGAGGCTCTTTCATAACTTAAGAAATTTATAGATGGTCTCTTTCTGGTGGGAAAGAATCAATCTCTAGAAAGCTATAGTTGTTTATACAGGAAACTTTGTGCTATCCGGCACCGACGGGACCGAGCTGTTTCCGTTCCCTCAAAACTGCCGGACACACCAGCGCTGATGTTGAAACATACGGAGATTTTCAGCTCCGTGTGAATCAACAAACCCTGTTGCTTAGCAACAGCTTCTAAACAGTCGGCAAGCATCTCTGTAGTGTCTCTAGCTGAAGCTGTTGCTTAGCTACAGACCTTGCAGAGCTTGACTGTTGAGAAGAAAAAAAACCTAACGAAACGGCCCCTGATTTTTGCCGGTGGCTCGAGCTTGCCGGACATTTAGCCTCCGGATAACACAAAGTTTCCTGTAATTATGACTGACGTTTAGTCAGCATTCAAAATGCATGGTTATTTACTGTGATAACAGAGGAAGAGCCTTGAAGGTTTTAAAAACTGGCAAATACAAAACAAAAATGCATTGTTGGGATAAATATAAATAAAATTGTTATAAGCAAGGGTGAAGCACATTACTTTAGTCACTAAAAGCTATACAAATCAGCACGCGTTTCTTGACTGTAGTTGATATGCTTGGTACCAGAGATAGAGCTTGGTTATCGGGTAAACTAATTGTTCAGTATTAAAATTAACAGCACAATGATAAATAGGACACACACTCTGTTGGATCATTGAAGTCTTGACTATGGCTCTAACTCGCATAATATTTAAATACTCATATCTGTGGTTCCATTTTTAAACAAAAAAAGTCACTACATTGTGGCACAATCAATTTAAAGTACATTAAAAGTTACCTTTAACTGCATTTACAATGCCACCTCTTACAAAAGTTTTTACATTGCCTGTACCGCCCGAGTCAAACGAAGCTAAAAATTCTTCATAGATTTCAGCTGCCTTTAGTTCCTCCTCCTGTAAAAACAGTAGTTTATATTTTTTCAACTATCATTTATTTTCACATGACATGACGAGAAATACATCACTAAGGGAAAGTTTTCTAACTGGCACTCATAATTAAAGCTGCTGTACCCTACTATTGCTCTAAATAACCTGTGGAACTAAAGATACTTACTGCTGAGAGATAAATACCATTCCTTGCATCGTTCTATAAAGTGATATGTTTGAAGTAACAATTTCAGTGGCACTCAATTTGTCCACTCACTCCACAAATTTCCATTCTTCACCTGAATTTTAGAGTCCGCACCCTAGACCTGCTCCACAGCAGAGTACTTTACTTGAGCAGAAACCTTTCTTTTCACTGAGTTTTCGAACAGCAAAGTATTCCATTGCTTTTTGAAATACAAGGATGCTCACTGTAAAATTTTACCTGATCAAACTTTTTTCCATTAGGAGAATGTTAAATATTGCTTCTAAGGTTTAAAACTAAATTACAGTGCAAAATGGCATTTTAAAACTTTATCAAGCACAGGACTTTTGACAAATTATCAAAACAGTATTTTAAAAACTATCAAACCCAGCCTTTTGATTTACAATGAATTACACAAATCATATTTTAGCTCATATGCCTTACCTTATGTTTCTCAATATTAAATGTAATCAATGTCCCCATATTTCCCTAAACTACCAATTCAAGCTGGATGTTTTTCTACAAATTACAAAAACACTTCGGCCTAGAAATTGAGTATAGCCCCGCTTGGGGCGTTAGAATTGGCAGAGCGCAAATTTTATAGCCAGACGCAACTTATCGACACCTCGTGCGATATTGGGTTGCAGCGCCCCAAAGGTGATTGAGGCACGAGTTCAGGCGTTACACGGGGCAGCTAAGGCGCTAACATGCCGGCGCAACCTAATATCGGGGCGTCCAGCCGCAGCGCAGGTGCTCTCAATTACCCATGACCACAAGACTTCCAGGCGCCGGCCAGCTCTTAAAGGGGTGGGTCAGGCAGCTCCAGCATCCACACTCTGTGCCTTGTAGGCCTGCAAATCGGCACAGGCCCTTCTCTGGCGCAAAAAACTTGGAGCATATAGAGAGGGTGAGGCAGAGAGCAGAGCGCTTCACCAATGAGTCTCTGGAGGAATTGGTGGCCGTAGTGGAGCGCCGGCGAGATGTCCTCTACCCCGACAATGGCAGGAGGCCTAATCATAAGGACTACCGACGAGCTGGGAGGGATGTTTCTCAGAGGGTCAACTCCAGCAGCATGGCGACCAGGAGCCCTGTGCAGTGCAGGAAGAAATTCAACGACCTCACTCGGGCCGTGAGGGTGAGTGGAGTTAATGTAAACTTATGCATCCCTCCATTAGCACCTGACTTTATGGCTACAGGGTGTGCTATGCCCCACTGGCCATCTGTCAGCAAGCACTCATGGCCCTTTCTGGTCACACACATGCACATTTGACTCAGGGCATCATGTAAGGGCTGTTCCACCATGGGGGGCATGAGATGATAACCCAGGGCATCATGTAAGGGCTGTTCCACCATGGGGGGGCATGAGATCATCATTCAGGGCATCATGTAACATCACTTCCCATCCTTTGCCCTGCAGGCCAAGCTGACGAGAAACCGCAAGGAGCAGCTTCGCACCGGAGGAGGCCGTTCTCAACTGGAGCCTCTGACGGATCTCGAGGAGAGAGTCCACCAGATTGTGGGAGGACGTCGGAGTGGTCCTGTCACCACTGCAGCTGCCGACCCCATTGTCCACAGCGATGGTAAGGTTTGCTACTATTACAGCGGTCACCTTCCAGTTGTTTCCCCCGCCAGCATGCTTTCTCAATGTGGAGCCATATCATAGCATTGCCGCACTGTTGCATCCCTTGCTGCCAAACTATCCTTTTGCTAAAGCCACTCTTCAACCTCCCTGCTTTCAGATGCTGCGTCACCAGCTCGGGAGCCGGCCCCTCAAGCTGCCAGTGCCAGTGCCTCCAGAGGCGACGACCAGGAGGAAGCTGGACCATCCGTGCCAGCCTCAGGGAAGCCACCGCATCTGGAGACTGGGGATAGTAGTTCCCTTGAGGGGAGGGGGAGCTCTGATGAGGAGCCAGTTGCAGGAACCAGCGGCCTGCAGCAACGCGCGGGGGGTAGACACGCTTGGGGGCCGTCTCCCCAGAGGGCGAGGCAGGCCACCATGACTGCTGCACAGAGTGCAGAGGAGGTGCGTAGCCTTGCTGAGATGAGCGCCCAGGCCCGGCTCAGGCACACTGAGCTGATGGCTGCAGTGGGGAGGATGCCCGAGTCGATCGACACACTGGCAAAGAGTGTGCTGGACTTTGGGGCAGCAATGGAAAGGACTGTCCAGGGCTTCGGCCCAGCAATGGAAAGGTCTGTCCAGGGCTTCGGCCCAGCAATGGAAAGGTCTGTCCAGGGCTTGTCCGATGCAGTGGAAAGGTCTGTCCAGGGCTTGTCCGAGGCAGTGGAAACGTCTGTCCAGGGCTTGTCCGAGGCAGTGGAAACATCTGTCCAGGGCTTGTCCGAGGCAGTGGAAAGGTCTGTCCATGCCTTGTCCAAGGCAGTGGAAAGGAGTGTTCCAGCCTTGTCCGAAGCAGTGGAAAGGACTGTCCATGGCTTATCCGAAGCACTGGCATCTGCCACGCAGGTCCTCACTGCTGCCACGCAGTCACTTGCTGGCCTCGTCCACACGCAAATTGAGGCCACGCGAACACTCACTGCTGCCACCCTAGCTGCATCAGGCAGGATCAACCCAGGCCCTTGCAGCACCACAGCAGGCCATGAATCTGTGGAGCAGTCGATTGTGGCGTATGATCCTGTGCGGCCCCGTCAGAGTGCTAGTGTTTCGGCCGACCATGGTGCAGGTGTCCTCTCTCTGCATGTGAGCAGTCCTGATGCCACCGCTGGCACGTCAGCAGAGCAGCTGCCACCACCTGCACGGCAGACTGCTAGCAGACATGCCCAGTTGGAGCAGCCTGCTTGCGGGACCTCCAAGCCCAGAGGTCGTCCAGGCCATCCCTCAGGGGCTTCAGCGCTTCCAGACACTCAGCAGGCGTCCCCCAGCCTTGACGCAGCCACTGGGGTCCAATTACGGAGGAGCTGCAGGGAGGGAAGGGGCTGACCTCGTAAGAGGAGTCAGTCTCCATCAAGGGGTCACCAGTAGAGGGAGGTGCTAAGACGTCTCTTTTTCCGGATTTAAGGCCGTCCACACCTGCTGCGTTTATTTGTTATGGTTTGGTTAGTTTCGCCGGTTTGCCAGACAGTTATCTGTCAGTTTGTTAGTTATGATTTCTGTTACCATTACGTTGTTATGCTGGAAGGAAGCACTTGTTTGAAAATAAAGAAAACATTTTATTTACAATCGAACTGTACACTATTTACAATCATCGAGGCCTTCATAGGCTTACAGCGAATCGGAGGGCGCTGTTCGATTCACAGCCACCATTCCGTCCGAGGGGCCTAGAACCGAGTCCTTATGAGCCTCTGACGAATGGCCCTTCCAGTTTCTGGAGCCCTCCCATCTTCCTCCTCCTCCTCCTGATCCTCCTCACCCGCATGCTCCTCCTCCTCCTCCTGCTCTGCTGGACCTTGAGGGTCGGCTGGCATTGGCTGGGTGTGTCGAATAGCCAGGTTGTGGAGCATGCAGCAGACAACAACGATGCGCGCCACATGCTCCGGCGAGTACTGTAGGGCGCCCCCCGAATGGTCTAGACAACGGAAACGCTGCTTCAGCACACCAATTGTGTGCTCCACAATGTTCCTGGTGGCCTGATGGCTGTTATTGTAATGCTCTTCTGCCGGGGTGCTGGGCAAACGGAGCGGGGTCATGAGCCATGGGCAGAGAGGATAGCCCTTGTCGCCCAGAAGCCAGCCTCGTGGGTGAGCCGGGGCCTCAAAAAGGTCAGCCACTGAGGTCTGCCGCAGGATGAACGCGTCATGGCTGCTGCCAGGGAATTGTGCATTCACCACCATGATCATCTGCCGGTGATCACAGACCAGCTGCACATTAAGGGAGTGGAACCCCTTTCGGTTACGGAACTCCTCCGGATTCTGTAATGGCGCCCGCAAAGCCACGTGTGTGCAATCAATGGCCCCCTGCACCATGGGGAAGTCCGCAATAGCCGCGAAGCCCTGTGCGCGCTCCCCCTGCTTCTCCAGGGTCACAGGAAAGGTGATTAAATCGCGCCTCCTTTTGTAGAGGGCAGCTGTCACTTGCCGGGTGCAGCAATGCACCGCAAATTGAGAGATATTTGCTATGTCTCCAGCTGCTGCCTGAAACGATCCGCTGGCGTAAAAGTTGAGCGCAACAGTGACTTTCACAGCCACCGACAGAGAGGTCCTGCACTGTATCCGCGGCTGCAGATCCTCAGCAAGCAGGTGGCACAGCTCAGTGACAACATCCTCACCAAATCTGAGCCTTCGCAGACACTGCTCCTCCGACATGGTAAGGTAGGAGACCTGCTGCCTGAAAACCCTGGCAGCGTATGGTTGGATTTGGCGACGTCCATTGGCCCTCCTCCTTCTGGCCAATCCCGGCCCCCTCTCCCTCCGTCTCTGTGCCCTTGCCAGTTGTTCAGCCAGGATGACGTTCCCCTCCAAAGCAGCTCCCGTTATTCTGGCCGACGAGTAAGACGCAGTCAGCTTTCTGGATCCAACTGTTCTGGACAGGGCGGAAGGTCCCAAGGCTCCTCTGGCTCAATAAGAACAAGTCTGTGTAACTGAAGGTCTGCAATTCTCTCCAGCAGCGAGCAGTATGGCCAGGCCAAATGGCTGCCGCTTTTATACTAGTGCTGTCCCCTTTAAAGAGCGCCCCCCGAGTCCGAGAAGGACCTGGTAACGTTCCATCCAACTATCACTAATAGCGCCAGGCGGAACGGAGGGGGGCGCCACAGAATTTCCGGTACGGGGCGCCAAAAAGGCATTGCACAATGAAATGACGTCATTATCTGGCTGCGCCCGCAAAGACTTAGCACCAGCGCTAACAGGCTACTCAATATGGCAGGATGCGCTAGGATCACTGCGCACGTCCGAAAATTGGGTAACGCCCCAAATCTCGGGCTCTTTAGGCACTAATCGCTGGCGCAACCAACCGAATTTCTAGGCCTTCCTGTTAGTTATTGTAACATCAATCCAAAAATCAATCTAAAACACATACGCATAGCTACTAAATTTCAGAGCATGTTAGATTCATTTTATATCACACCACAATTCCCAGCAGACAGATAGAATCCACAAAACACTATCAAATGGAAAAAGCAACACAAACCTTCTTTCTTAGTTCCTCCTGCCCTTTTTTGCTCAGGGTCCTTTTTGAAGCTAAGCTCTTGAGTTTACTTTCTGCCATTTTCTGCAGATAAATGAAAGCATGATTTCACCTGGTTCACACTTGGACTAACTCCAAGTCAGCAAAATGCTAAACTTGGTAGATCATCAAGTGCTCTAATTCAGTTCCCGCTGTAGTCACACTTGGACACAGTTAAAGAAAGCTGCAGAATAGCACTACCCAAAATATTACAGTTGCCCATACTATTGACTCAGGTAGAGACTCGGGCATGGAGCTTATGGGGAGAGAATTGGAGAGAAAAGGTTGGAAGATTGGGAAATAAGAATTCCCAGTAAAAGTTTTTACCACATAAGAAACAAAACTCAGATTAACAAAAATGTGTTTAATAAAAATGAGCTACAGCATTTTATTGCAATGAAAGGAAAAGCTCAGCTTGGGGCTCCGATAGATAGTTGGTGCAGTGTTCATTCTGTGAATGGCACAGGCCCGATGAGCTGAATGGCCTCTTTCTGTGCTGTATGATTCTAGCTACACAGAATTTGTAAGTAAAATGTTATGCTAATCATTACTACTTTTCCCATACTGTTTACGCTTGTCCTTGGCACAAAAGTTTTGACTGGATACACTTCAAGGTTGATCCTTGGCATGACTGTACACTTTCCCGACAGGACCGATATGGAATTAACTGAGGCCTGTACAAGATAACTTAGAAGGAAAAAGTTTCAAAAGAATCGATTTACAAATTATTTATTTAAGCATGTGTTTAGGGATCATTAAATTTTTTTTTTTTTTTTTAAATGGATTACCACCAATAAATTCACAGATTTCTTTTCTGAGAGGTTAATTGGTTAAAAGAAAAAATCCTCCTGAATTTGAGAAAAAAATTCTGTGTTTTCTTACCAAAAATCAGGTCTGGAGATGTGCATGCATTGCATCCATGACGTCAGCACACGTATCGCATGCTGAGCTGCCTGCTGACATCACTGATGCAATGCACGTTCACTGCTGGACCCGATTTGTGGCAGGAAAAGACAAAGGCTATGCAATTTGGATCTTTTCTACAGTGATCTGAATCATCAGTAGATCCTGATCGGAGGACAATATTCCACATAATGCAGCAAACTTCAGTCTTTCATTCCCAGCTGGGTAGGCAGCAATGATAGCAGTGCACTACACTGATTGTCCTCTGAAGACTGAGGTCATCAATCAAAGGCTAACTCAGGCCACACTAAAGCATTGCTTATGAAAAGCAAAGGTTGCAGCTGTTCCCGAGCATAATCTCCAACGGTTTTTATTATTGTACCAACATGGTAACAAGCAAGTGTCTGGAGACACAACAAAAACAGGTTCCTTTAGTTTTAATTTTATAAAAAGACTATCTAGGGGTTAAGTGACAGTCTGATGGGAAGTCCCATAAAAGTTGTGCCTGTGACCTGTACCAATAATTGTGGGTTGCCGTTTTGCTTAACTATATCTTATTAAAAAAGTTTCTTGATTTTTATTTCCCATTTCAGCAAAGTTCAAATTAAAAACTACCAATTTTCCTGAATTTACCTGGGTTTTTTGGGGTCCATTTTCCCCTCAGGTGATTTTCTCCCTATCTTAAGCTAAAAATAAAACCTGACAAAGGACAGGTTTAAAGTGGCAATAAAAATGACATTTAAGGATCTTTACATACTGCTGTTGGACAACACAATACAATGAGTTCCTTACCTTGGCAGTTTTCTAAAAAAACAGGCAATGATTTCAGGCCTAAACACCTCGGATCAGGTAGGGTCACTTGGGTCATCCAGGTACACAATCTATTGAATGGCAATAGCAGAGGACTGAAATTAGTTTGCCTATCCACTCCATTAGTCAAAATACTTTGGGCACTGTGACCAAGATATAAATTTTGTAATACTGATAGTGTATATTTAAAAAAATCAAAAGTAAAATAGGTCCAATGCAGTACTAGGGCGTGCTACATTGTTGCCGCTGTCTTTTGATTGTTAAATGAAGGCTCCGCCTGACTACTAAACTGACTTGCTTGGATTTGATCGAGGATCCCATGACACTTGAAGGACAAGAAATTCTCCCGGCCAACATTATCTCAACCTCTGAAATGGCCTAGCAAACCACTCAGTTGTAACAAACTGCTACAACAAAATAATTACAATGAAACCGGACGGACCACCCGGCATTGACCTCGGCACCGGCTACGGACACGGCACACCCAGCCCAGTCAACCTTGCAAAGATCTCACCAACATCTGGGGACTTGTGCCAAAATTGGGAGAGCTGTCCCACAGACTAGTCAAGCAACAGCCTGACACAGTCATACTCACAGAATCATACCTTTCAGCCAATGTCCCAAACTCCTCCATCACCAGCCCTGGGTCCTGTCCTGTCCCACCAGCAGGACAGACCCACCAGGGGTGGCGGCACACAGGTATACAGTCGGGAAGGAGTGGCCCTGGGAGTCCTCAACATTGACTCGGACCCCATGAAGTCGCATGGCTTCAGGTCAAGCATGGGCAAGGAAACCTCTTGCTGATTACCATCTACTGCCCTCCCTCAGCTGATGAATCAGTACTCCTCCATGTTGAACACCACTTGGAAGAAGCACTGAGAGTAGCAAGGGCGCAGAATGTCCTCTGGGTGGGGGACTTCAATGTCCATCACCAAGAGTGGCTCAGGAGCACCACTACTGACCGAGCTGGCCGAGTCCTGAAGGACATAGCTGCCAATCTGGGCCTGCGACAGGTGGTGAGAGAACCAACACGAGGGGCAAAACATACTTAACCTCATCCTCACCAATCTACCCGTCGCAGTATTGGTAGCAGTGACCACTGCACAGTCATTGTGGAGACGAAGTCCTGTCTTCACACCCAGGACACCCTCCATCGTGGTGTGTGGCACTACCACCATGCTAAATGGGATATTCAGAACAGATCTAGCAGCTCAAAACTGGGCATCCATGAGGCACTGTGGGCCATCAACAGCAACAGAATTGTATTGCACCACAATCTGTAACCTCATGGCCCGGCATATCCCTCACTCTACCATTAGCATCAAGCCAGGGGACCAACCCTGGTTCAACAACAAGTGTAGAAGAGCATGCCAGGAGCAGCACCAGGCGTACCTAAAAATGAGGTGCCAACCTGGGGAAGCTGCAACACAGGACTACATGCATGCTAAACAGCGGAAACAGCATGCTATAGACAGGGCTAAGCGATCCCACAATCAACAATCAGATCAAAGCTCTGCATTCCTGCCACATCCAGTCGTGAATGGTGGTGAACCATTAAATAACTTACAGGAGGAGAAGGCTCCATGAATATTCCCATCCTCAATGATGGTGGAGCCCAGCACATGAGTGCAAAAGACAAGGCTGAAGTGTTTGCAACCATCTTCAGCCAGAAGTGCCGAGTGGATGATCTATATCGGCCGCCTCCTGAGGTCCCCAACATCACAGAAGCCAGTCTTCTGCCAATTCGACTCACTCCACGTGATATCAAGGAATGACTGAGTGCACTGGATACAGCAAAGGCTATGGGCCCTGACAACATCCCGGCTATTGTGCTAAAGACTTAAATGTGGTAATACATTGACTGGAACTATTGCACTTCACTGAAATTTAGGACAATCATCAACTTTGAGGTTGTTTGTGTATTCTTTCCAAGGAAAAATAGACAACTACATACAGGAAACTCTTTTTATCCAGCACCGACGGGACCGGCGTGGTGCCGGTTGATCAAAAAGTCCGGATTACAGAGAGGTATACTTACCAAGGTACGAGAGCCCCGGTTGCACGGCCACAGGTGCAGGAACCCCGGTTGCGCGGCCACAGGTGCAGGAACCCCGGTTGCGCGGCCACAGGTGCAGGAACCCCGGTTGCGCGGCCACAGGTGCAGGAACCCCGGTTGCGCGGCCACAGGTGCAGGAACCCCGGTTGCGCGGCCACAGGTGCAGGAACCCCGGTTGCGTGGCCACAGGTGCAGGAACCCCGGTTGCGCGGCCACAGGTGCAGGAACCCCGGTTGCGCGGCCACAGGTGCAGGAACCCCGGTTGCGCGGCCACTAATATATAGTAAAATTTACCGGAACCTACTCCTGAATTTTGCCGGTTAAGAGAGATTTCCAGATGTTTAGGTGCCGGTTAAAAGAGAGTTTCCTGTACAAACATGCTTCATGATCTGTTCATACTCTCAACCCCATTCAATCCCAAGCTGAGTTTCCAACCCCATATTCTCTCTATCACAAAGACAACCTGTTTCCACCTCTATAACTTTGCCCTTGCCTCAGCCCATCTGCTGTTGAAACCCTCATCCCTGCCTTTGTCACCTCCAGTTGCTATTATTCCACTGCTCTCTTGGCCAGCCTCACATCTTCCAGCCTCTGTAAACTTCAGCTCATCCAAAATTCTGCTGCCTGTGTCCTATCCTGCATCAGGTCCTGCTCACCCATCACCACGCACCGATCAACACGCCCCCCCGCCAACCACACCCACCCCACGGCCTTGCTGACCTATATTCGCTCCAGGTCCCCCAACTCCTCCAATTTAAAATTCTCATCCAGTGTTTAAATTCCTTCATGGCCTCGCCCTCCCAGCCTCCTCCAGCCTTACAACCGCATCCCTTGAACACTCCATTCTTTTAATTTGGGCCTTTTCTGTATTTCCCCCTCTCTTCGCCCCACCATTGTTGGCTATGCCTTCAGCTGTCTAGGCCCCACGCTCTGGAATTGCCTCCCTAAACCTCTCCTCTTTTAATACCCTCCTTAAACCCACCTCTTCGAGCAAGCTTTTGAACACCACTCCCAATATCTGCTTCTTTGGCTTGATGTCCATTTTTTGTATGATGACGCATCAGGGAAGTGGCTTGGAACATTTTTCTATGTTGGTTAGTGTGGGTATCCCTGTATCAGTTTCGGGATGTTTGTGGCATTGGCATGTGTGCTGGCAAATGTCACATCATTTGACAGCTTCAAATTGGCATTACTAGACAGCAGTCTAGGTCAGTTTTACAGAAACTACAGTTCTATGCTAAAAAGATCTTTGCACCAGAAGGCTGGATGGCTTTTATGTTCTTTGCAGCAAATATAGACCGTAAGTATCTAAGTGCAACAGAAAGAGCCAAATGCCATACTGTATTAGACCTTTCCACTTTAACCACATCCCCTTGGTACCTCACCTGTGGCCATTATTCATGCATGAAGCTCAACAGCGAGTACAAATAGCCTATTTAATCATAATCATGGCAGGTATAACAGCCAAGCCCAATCCAGATAGCCCAGTAACTAAATTAACCACCTGGCATGGTACTAAGCCAAACAGAACATACAGATGCACATTCAACACAGTATATTGAGCAGTGAAAAAACTGTTTGCTTTTTCCAATTCCCCAGACAATGGATGTTGAAGTCATATGCAGCAGCTGTACTGTAAACAACAACAACTTTTATTTATATAGCACCTTTAACATAGTAAAACATCCCAAGGTGCTTCACTGGAGTGTTATCAAACAGAATTTGACACTGAGCCACAGAAGGAGAAATTAGAGCAGAAGAGACGTAGGTTTTAAGGAGAAAAGAGAGGTGGAGAGGTGGAGACATTTAGGAAGGGAATTCCACAGCTTAGGGCCTTGGCAGCTGAAGACATGGCTGCCAATGGTGGAGCAATTAAAATCGGGGATGCTCAAGAAACTAGAATTAGGGGAGCACCGATATCGCAGAGTGTTGGCGGGCTGGAGGAGATTACAGAGAAAGGGAGGGGCAAGGCTATGGAGGGATTTGAAAACAAGGATGAGAATTTTAAAATCGAGGCGCTGCTTAACCGGGAGTCAATGTAGGTCAACGAGCACAGGGGTGATGGGTGAACAGGACTTGGAGAGAGTTAGGACACGGGCAGCAGAATTTAGGATCACCTCAAGTTTATGTAGGGTCGACGATGGGAGGTCGGCCAGGAGAGCATCGGAATAGTCCAGTCTAGAGGTAACAAAGGCATGGGTGAGGGTTTCAGCAGCAGATGAGCTGAGGCAGGGGCGGAGTCAGACAATGTTACAGAGGTGGAAATAGGCAGTCTTAGTGACGGCGCGGATGTGTGGTCGGAAGCTCATCTCGGGGTCAAATGACACCAAGATTGCGAACAGTCTGGTTCAGCTTCAAGACAGTTGCCAGGGAGAGGAATGGAGTCGGTGGTTAGGGAACGGAGTTTGTGGTGGGGACCAAAGACAATGGCTTCAGTCTTCCCAATATTTAGTTGGAGGAAATTTCTGCTCATCCAATACTGGAGAGAGAGTGGAGGAGTCGAGAGAGGTGGTGGTGAGGTAGAGCAGAGTGTTGTCAGCGTACATGTGGAAACTGACTGTGTGTTTTCAGGTGATGTCAAGGGATGACAAATAGTAGGGGGCCAAGGGGACAGAGGTAACAGTGCAGGAGCGGGAAGAGATTCTCTGGCTACGACTAGATAGATAAGAATGGAATCAGGCGAGTGTAGTCAAATACAGCTGGACGACGGTGGAGAGCCGTTGGAGGAGGATGGTGTGGTAAAAAGCTGCAGAAAGGCTGAGAAGGACGAGGAGGGATAAGTTTACCATTGTCACAGTCACATAGGATGTCATTTGTGACTTTGATGAGAGCCGTTTCTGTACTGTGGCAGAGGCGGAAATATGATCTGGGAAAGATGGGCATGAATTTGGGAAGTGACAACATGTTCAAGGACTTCAGAGAGGAAAGGGAGATGGATGGTAGATTGCAAGGACGGCGGGGTAAAGGGTTGGTTTTTTGAGCAGAGTGGTGATGACAGCAGATTTGAAGGAGAAGGGGACAGTACCTGAGGAGAACCATTAACATTGGGCTGGAAATTCGGGTCCCCACGGGTGAGTACGTGCTGTATATTCACCCGTAAGGCCAACGGAAGTGCCGGTTTCGCGCATGCACTGGAAACCAAAACTTCCATTCCCTTGAAGGAAGGGGTTTGGGGGTCAAACATGTGCGCCAGAGAGGCAGCGCGTAGACCTGGAACTTGCGATTTTTTATTTTTTAATTTTTGTTTTAACAGGTTTCTCCGTGCGGGTAAGTCCCTAGCAGCTGTGCGTGGAAAAAGCAGGCACAAGACCTGCTTTTAACAAGGTAAGAGGTTAATTAAGTAAAATTAAAACATTTTTTCCACAGGTTTATCATTTTAAAATACTTTAAAGGTAAGTTTATTTTTTAGCCCTGTTAAAAACTTTAATTTTTTCAAAAATTAAAATTTTTGTTTAAAATAGTTAATTTATGTAATTTATATTATTTTAAAAATGTGATGTTTTTAAAAAAATGTATTTGAAGTTTTACTTAGGCTTTGGGGCCGATCTCTATTCATAGATTTGACAGGTCTTCCTGTCAAATCTATGAATGGAGATTCCCTGCTCCGATTGGCTCCCCATGGTCCACGTGATCCCAGGGGACGCTGCGAACTAACTGCGCCCCTGGAATACGCGAGCACTGCGCACCAGCAGCTGGAGCAGGCCCAGGATCGGAATCCCACGCAGGCCCACAGCACAACGGCAGGCGTGCTATGTAAGTGCAGGTCGGGGGCTTGCGCCCGCGGGAAGCCTCCAACCCGAATTTCTGGCCCAATATCAGCTAACATCAGAGCTAGGAAGGGTGGGTCTCATGGACAAGATGAGCTCAGAGAGGGAATACAGGGAGATAGGAGAGAAAATAGAGAAAGTTGCAAGTTCAGGGCTAGGGTGGAGGGGGAAACCTTAGAGGAAGTTTGGCCCAGTGGGCTAGGGGAAGGGAGGGAAGCGGCAGAGGCAGCTGAACAAATGGTCTCAATCTTAGTAACAAAGACGTCCACGAGCTCCTTGCACTTCTTGTTGGAGGTGAGGGTAGGCGAGACAAGGGAGAGGGGTTTAAGGAGATGGTTGGCAGTAGAGAAAAGCTGAAAAGAAAAAATCCAACTGATACCAGCTAACTCAGGTCAGACTAAGGATCAAACATCAGGCCATCCCAGTCTGCTTAGTCCCATGTCAGGTGGTGAATTTAATTACTAGGCCATCTTGGGAAGGCAAACCAATTCACCAAGTAAGTGGGCACATAACAATTGACATTAAGTTCACAATCTCAGTCAGAAGCTGTGAAGGAGTGATGAAATGTGGACATTCACACTGGTGCTCTGATGAGATTTTAAATTAAATTTGGCAGGGAAGGGGTGCCAGGATGAAGTATTACAGAGGAGATACAAGGTGCACAGAGTACTGGGAGAGACAAACAGAATCAGAACAAAACGTAGTTCAGAAATAGGAGGGATCAGACAGCAGGGAAATGCGAAGCAGTCTAAGTTGAGTTTGGAGTGCATGTGTGTAAATACACGGAGTATGGTAAATAAGGTTGGTAAGCTGCAGGCACAAGTAGCCACATGGGATTAGGATATACTGTAGCAACAATAACAGAGATAACAACAGAAAATGCTGGAAACACTCAGCAGGTCAGGCAGTATCCGTGGAGAGAGAAACAGAGTTAACATTTCAGGTCTGTGAGATCTGGTTCAAACAGGGGGAGGAATGGACACTTAATATTCCTGGCTACAATGTATTCAGGAAAGATAGGAAAGGGAAAAAAGGAAGGGGTGGCAGTAAAAATACCGTTACAGCATTAGAAAGGGATGATTTACTTGAGGGTTCAAAGACAGAATCCATTTGGTTAGAATTAAGGAACAATACAGGCGCTGTTACGTTCCTGGGTATACACTATAGGCCACCAAATAGTGAGAAGCACAAAGAGGAACAAATTTGCAGGCAAATTGCAGAAAGATGCAAGAACTTTAGAGTAGTGATAATGGGGGGCTCCAATTATCCTAATCAAGGCTGGGAAAATAGCAGTGTAAAGGGCAAAGAGGGGTAGGAATTCTTGAAATGTGTGTAAGAGAACTTTCTTGATCAGTATGTTTCCAGCCCAACAAGGAAGGAAGCAGTGCTGGATCTAGTTCTGGGGAATGAAGTGGGGCAAGTGGAGCATGTTTCAGTGGGAGAGTATTTGGAAATCAGTGAACACAATATTAGGTTTAGAGTAGTTATGGAGAAATATAAGGAAAAATCAAATGTGAAAATACTCAACTAGAAGAGGCCTAATTTCAGTGAGTTGAAAAGGGATCCAGACCAGGTGGACTGGAATCAAAGATTGGCAGGTAAAACAGTAAATAAGCAATGAGAGGCCTTCAAAAGGGAGATAGTTCAGGTACAGACTAGACAAATTCCCACAAGGGGGAAAGAAAGAGCATCCAAAGCTAGAGCTCCCTGGATGACTAAAGATATCGAGATTAAAATGAAACAGAAAAAGGAGGCTTATGATAAATGTCAGGTTTATAATTCAGTAGAGAACCAAGCTGAATACAAAGTACAGAGAATTTAAAAAGGAAATAAGAGGGGCAAAGAGAGTGTATGAGAATAGATTAGCAGGTAACATAAAAGGGAACCAAGTCTTTTAAAAACATATAAATAGTAAGAGGGTAGTCAAAGGAAGGGTAGGGCCGATTCAGGGCCAAAAAGATCTTCTTGTGGAGGCAGAGGGCACGGCTAAGGTACTAAATTACCCCTTTGCATCTGTCTTCACTAAAGAGCATGCTGCCAACGTCACAGAAAAGGAGGAGGTAGTAGAGAAATTGGATAGGATAAAAATAGATAAAGATGTACTTAAAAGGTTGGCAGTGCTCAAAGTAGGAAAGTCACCCCAGATGGGATGCATCCAAGGTTGCTGAGGGAAGGGTGGAAATTGCAGAGGCTCTGGCCACAATCTTCCAATCCTCCTTGGATATGGGGATGGTGCCAGAGGACTGTTACGCTGGCAAATGTTACAGGGGGGATAAACCCAGCAACTACAGGCCAGTCAGCCTAACGTCATTGATCTTGAAAGTTTGAGACACAATAATCTGGGACAAAATTAATTGGCACTTGGAAAAATATGGGTTAATAAATGAAAACCAGCACAGATTTGTTAAAGGCAAATCATGTTCGACTACAAAAGCAAAATACTGCGGATGCTGGAAATCTGAAATAAAAACAGAAAATGCTGGAAATACTCAGCAGGTCAGGCAGCATCTGTGGAGAGAGAAACAGAGTTAACGTTTCAAGTCGATGACCCTTCGTCAGAACTGGAAAAAGCTGGAGATGGAACAGGTTCTTGAGCAAGAGCAGAGGCAGGGAAGGCGGGGAGGGGAGGAAAGAACAAAGGGGAAGGTCTGTGATAGGATGGAAGGCAGGAGAGATTAAGGAGACAAAAGGGATGATGGTGCAAGGCAAAAGGAGATGGTAAGGGGACAAGTTAAGAAACAAAAGATGGCTCTAGATGAAGCGTAAATGGCACTGGCAGAGTGAAAGACAGCTGCCATGTGAGAGAGAAAAAAAAATAAATGGAAAAAAAAGATAGGGACCGAGGTTATGGTCTGAAATTGTTGAACTCAGTGTTGAGTCCTGAAGGCTGTAAAGTGCCTAATCAAAAGATGAGGTGCTGTTCCTCGAGCTTACGGTGGAACAGTGTAAGAGGCCAAGGATGGTGAGGTCTGAGTGGGAGCGGAGCGGAGAATTAAAATGACAGGCGACCGGAAGCTTGGGGTCACCCCTTACGGACTGAACAGAGGTGTTCCGCAAAGCGATCACCCAATCTGCGTTTGGTCTCCCCAATGTAGAGGGGACCGCATCGTGAGCAGCGAATACAGTATACTAGATTGCAAGAAGTACAAGTAAATCGCTGTTTCACCTGGAAGGCGTGTTTGGGGCCCTGGACAGTGGGAAGGGGGGAGGTAAAAGGGCAGGTGTTGCATCTCCTGCGTGTGCCGGGTGAGGCTGGTGGGATGAAAGGTGAGGACAAGGGGAACCCAATCGTGGTTCCGGGAGGGAAGGGGTGAAAGCAGGATTGCGGGAAATAGAATGAACACAGTCAAGGGCCATGTCAACCACAGTAGAGGGAATCCTCGGTTGAGGAAAAAGGAAGACATGTCGGAAGCACTAGTATGGACGGTGGCATCGTCAGAGCAGATGCGGCGGAGACGGAGAAAGGAATATGGTCCTTACAGGAAGCTCCACAGATGCTGCCTGACCTGCTGAGTATTTCCAGCATTTTCTGTTTTTATTTCATGTTTGACTAACTTGATTGAGTTCTTTGATGAAGTAGCGGTGAGGGCTGATGAACATAGTGCGGTTGATATTGTGTATATGACTTTCAAAAGGCATTTGATAATGTACCAAATAATAGGCTTGTTAGCAAAACTGAAGCCCATGGGATTAAAGAGTCAGTGGCTGCACGGATATGAAATGGGCTAAGGGACAGAAAACAGAGCAGTGGTGAGCAGATGTTTTTCAGACTGGAGGGAGGTAAATAGTAGTGGCCCCCAGGTGTCGGTGTTGGGACCACTGCTCTTTTTGTTATATATTAAAGACCCGGACTTGAGTATACAGGGCATAATTTCAAAGTTTGCAGATGACACGAAACTCGGAAATGTAGTAAACAGTAAAGAGGATAATAACAGACTTCAGGAGGACATAGACAGACTGGTGAAATAGGCAGACACGTAGCAGATAAGGTTTAACGCAGCGAAGTGTGAAGTGATGCATTTTGGTAGGAAGAATGTGGAGAGTCAAGATGAACTAAATGGTACAAATTTAAAGTAGATGTAGGAACAGAAAGACCTGGAGGTTCACGTACACAAGTCTTTGATGGTGGCAGGACAAATTGAGATGGCTGTTAAAAAGGCATATGGGATCCTTGGCTTTATAAATAGAGGCATAGAGTAGAAAACTATGGAGTTCGGCTAAACATTTATAAATCACTGGTTAGGCCCCAACTGGAGTGTTGTGTTCAATTCTGGGCACCACACTTTAGGAAGGTTTTTAAGACCTTAGAATGGGTACAGGGATTTACTAGAATGGTACCAAGGATGAAAGACTTCAGTTACATGGAGAGACTAGAGAAGTTTGGATTGTTCTCCTTAGAGCAAAGAAAGTTAAGGGGAGAATTGATAAAGGTGTTCAAAATCACAAAGGGTTTTGATAGAGTAAATAAGAAACAGTGGCAGAAGGATCAGTAACCAGAGGACACAGATTTAAGGCAATTGGCAAATGAACCAGAGGCAACACGAGGGGAAAAAAATGCCGCCGTGAGTTGTTATGAACTGGAACGCACCGTGTGAATGGGTGTTGGAAGCAGACTCAATAATAACTTTCAAAAGGGATAAATACTTGGAGGAAAATTTGCAGGGATTTGGGGAAAGAGCAGGGGAGTGGGACTAATTGGATAGCTCCTTCAACAATGCAGCACAAACACGATCGGCTGAATGGCCTCCTTCTGTGCGGTATCATTCTATTATTCTATATCACTGGAAACTGTGGGCAGAGATCGTCCGTCCACATCGGAGTACCTAAAGAGAATGTACAGGCAATTTGCAGGGTACGATACAGGATTCTACTATCACCAACAAACTCACAGATTCAACTTGTATAAAGTTTGGGCTGGTGATGCCCCAAGCAAGTTCATCTCAAAGATCTGACAGCAGACTTGTACCATGAAAATGTCTATCAACTGCAAAACATCAGCTATTCATCACTGAAGTCAGCTAAACATTTCAAAGGTATGTGAGATAATACTTTTGCTTCACTTCAGTCTATTTAACTGCCAGGGAATGATCCAAAAAAAATTCCTAAAACTCTGAAGCAAAACGAATCTTGACAACAGCAATGTAGACAGGTGTTATGCATTGCTTGCAACTGTGTCTACTTTTTAATCCAAGAGGGGATTTAAATCAGGTGATACCAGGCAAGCTCACATATCACGAGCTGATTTGCTGCCCCAAGGATCACTGCTGTTGCCAGCACCAACTGG